>NW_017729032.1:263826610-263830854 GCF_001723915.1 Gavialis gangeticus | reverse complement strand
AACTTTAGACTGATTAGTCTCACCTCTACCCTTGGGAAAAACTTTAAAAAAATTATCAAGGATCATATTTGTGGGAGTCCAGCAGGAGAAATAATGCTGAAGGGCAATCAGCATGGATTCTCAGCCGGTAGATCCTGCCTGCCTAACCTTGTTTCTTTTTATGACCAGCTCACAAAATGCTTAGACGCAGGAGTGAAGGTAGATATCATTTACTTGGATTTTAAGAAGGCCTTTGATATGGCCTATTCTCGTAAATAAAGTGAGTGGCTGTGACATAGATGGTACACAGTCAGGTGGGTGGCAAATTGACTTAGAGGTTGCATCCAGAAAGTGGTGGTGGACAGGTTGGTATTGACCTGGAGAGATGTGGGCAGTGGAGTCCCACAAGGCTCAGTCCTTGGACCTATGCTGTTCAAAGTCTTCATCAGTGACTTGGATGAGGGCATGGAGAGCAATCTGTCCAAATTTGCAGATGATACCAAATTCTGGGGTAAAGTTAACACACTAGAGGGTAGGGAATGAATCTAGGCAGATCTGGACAGGTTGGAAAAGTGGGAAGAAAAGAATAGGATGCAGTTCAGCAAAGACAAGTGCAAAGTGCTGCACCTAGGGAGAAGGAATCACCAACACATTTACATGAGTCATCAGTGTGACAAAGTGTTCAGTAAAGCTACAGGAGGTGGTGCTCTCCCCTTCCTTGTGGGTCTTCAAGAGAAGGCTAGATATGCACCTCGCTGGGGTCATCTAACCCCAGCACTCTTTCTTGCCCAGGGCAGGGGGGTTTGACTCGATGATCTTCCGACCCAAACATCTATGAATCTATTACTTTCAGTTCATGTACTGTCCGTATTTTTTGTGAACATTTACCATCTTTTCTGGAAGAATTGCTTTTTTCTGAGAGGAATTCCATCACTGGAGAAAACTTCTGCCTTTACCTTTCTCACAAATCCTCATGCTATCTACTATCAATTGCAGCAGTAACAGTAAGATAAACATAGGACTGGAAGGAAATTTCTAGGTTGTTGAGTCCTGTCTCTTGAACTGCAAAAACCACAGCATATCAACTCTTTCATACACTGATCAAGCTCTGCTTAAAACCCAACAAGGCTCTACTACTCCTGCTGGAAGGCAATTCCAGAACCTTATTCCACAGATGCAACTCTACTTTCTACAGAGATAAGTAGCTCATATGGTTATGTAATGCAACAGACAGGGCATCTGGTTCAGTTCATAAAAATAAAAAAACCTGGACACAAAAAAAACAACGGGGGGAGGGGGGGGCGAAGGGGATCCGTTGTCTCAGGCCGGCCGACCAAGCCTGCCTGGTTGAATCCTTCGGGCAGACTGCACGGACCCCACCTGTTTACCTCTTAATGGTTTCACACCCTCTTGAACTTTCTCTTCAAAGTTCTTTTCAAAACCTGGACTCTTACATCCATCTGTGTCAAACATTGTCCAAAACAAAGTATCTTAGATTTACTCTTATTTTTACAAGGTATGCATTACGTTATCCATCCGCAAACTCTTACTGCTGTATTGGAAGGCTGGTATAATATAGTTTTGCATTCAGAAACTTTCATTGAAAGGCTAGAAAATGCATTAAAAAGGAGGGATAAAGGAAAGTCACAAATAGACTGAAGTACTCCACTAGTTAACTGAAGAGTCAAAATAGTATCTCAGATCTCTTCCTTCCTTCTCTCTTCTGCCCTAAGTAGTAAACCACATGCCCTGACCTATGGTTTAATATCCAAGTTGACTGCACATCTCAGGCTTGACCAAATGATTTTGGACTGGAAGTGTGAGACAGGGTGACTCACATGCCGTGCCACAAGAACAGAAAAGATAGAGAGACAAAGAAAAACTTACTGGGCAGATCCCAGATGGAGGAGGGGAGCATGGTGAACCTGAGCACCAGCAGCAATCAGCACACTCAGTGGGATGTGCGGAAAAAGTGGCAAATCACAAATCACTGTGATGACCCCAGCTCGCTGGTGCAGGGAATTTAAAGAACACCAACAAGGTAGTTGGCATCAATTCCTAGGGAGCTAGCCTGAAGAAGAGCTGGACAGAGATGCGAAGAGAGAGAGATCAATCCTGGGGCTCAAGAAAGAGTACTGGCAGCCCACTTACCCATGAAGGTCGGGAGAAGAAGTATGGACGTCATCCCAGCTGGAGACTCCAAGCCTGGAGGGTGCGGTGAACCACTCTGGGAACCTGGAAGACACGGACAGTGAAGAAGGCGTTACACTAAGTCAGGGACGAATCCCAGGACTCAGCCCTGAGAGACCTGGGTGGGATTTGAACTGGAGAGTGGCTGGCTTGGGCCATGCACAGAAGAACAGGGCAAGTGGCCAAGGTGAAGAGGGAACCTGGGGAACTAGGACTAGATAACCGGGGAGCCAGAGCACTCAGAGAAGAAGACTGATAATTTGGAATTATAGAACACCTGGCATGGATAGGGAGCGTATGGGGATGGAGGAGCCCTCTGAAGAGAAGCCAATAACCCCGAGTCAGTAACAGCTATCTTGTCTTTTAGGATCATTGCTATTCTTAATCCTACTTTTCCATCAAAGTCATGGCAAATGTGCTCTAAAGAGAACTCCTGATCCTAACAAGAGACAATGACCCGACTTAGGGAGATTAGGCATCAACCTTCGCAAAGTGTCACAAGAATAGACGTTCTAACAAAATACTCAGTACAGTCTAGTACAGGAGAAGAATGGAGAAATTTTGGTTCTATTCTTTCTCAAACTAGCAAGTGGAGTGAAAATAAGTGGGCAGAAAAGAAGATACAGGGGAAAATTTCCAATTCTTCCTAAATATAAACAAAGATTCTGAAATTTGGCTCAAAGTTCAAGGTAGAACTCTCCCTATCTAAAGTAATTCTCACATCATTCACAAATATTCCAGCAAACTAAATCCCAGGAGCTGACTCAACTCTCCATTGTCTTGCTTTAGAGGCAAAGAGTAACCCATGTATCCAGTGTCCTATTTGAGGAAGAGAGAAAGTACTGTAACTATAACAGCAAAAACTGAGGTCCTGGCTTCCCTGTATGAAGGCTGACAATCTTTTCTTGTTTTCTTTAACAGGAAGACTTTTTGTCCAGTGCCTTTGTCCCAGTTTTGTCTCCCTTCATTGCCTTTGAAAACAACACTGCATCCACTGGCTTCCACTATCCTGTTTAAGAATCATTGCCCTTTAGTGGTGCAGTGCATCTATTGTTTGTGTAAGGCCTTTGGGGGAATAGAACGGCCTTTATAAATGTTAATTATAATCATCATTCTCTCGTGTATGACTCAGCTGTTGGACTCCATATTTTTCTTGTAAAACTGTCACAGGACCTGCTGAAAGCCTTCAGGAATGGAGAGATGCCAAAGTCATATCACTTTTAAAAAAAGAAGAAAAAAAAAAGGAAGCTTAACGTGTTCCTTTAATAAACTTTTAATTATTCTCCTCTTCTACCCTTCCACATTTCCAAGCATGCATATCTAGTTAGTTATGCCATCAAAGACCCAAAGATCTGCTTGACAGATGTAGTATGATGACCAACTTTTGAGGCACAAAAAGGAAAGGATGTACTTCACTGTACAGCATGAAGATGATGAACAACAACGGTTCCATTGCCTGGTTCCCAAACCGAGGTCCAGACATTGAGATCAGTGGTAAAAATCAAAGCAAAATGAATAGAGAAAAAATGAAGAAGTGCAGAGCAAGTGACAAACAACCACCTGCTGATGGCACTGGAGAATGGAGAGGCACAACAAAGGAAATGTGGCAGAGTGAAGTGCCACTTATACAGCTCATAAACCCAAATCATCATCATCTCATTTAGTGACCCAGTAGTGAAGTTAGACTTCCTGGTATGCAATTCCTAGGGTCAACCCTAATACCTATTTCAAAGAGAGAGAGAGTTAAGCATATTAGTCTAAAGTTAGGTAGAAGACAGGTTAAGGAGGCATCTGAGGGTGCCTATATACGTGCATCGAGGCTGCTCTTAATGCATTGTAATTATAGCACATTGGAGCAGACTCATTTGAATCTGCTGGAGCGGGGTAATTACCGTGCTCCAGCAGACGCCAGAATCATGTGTATCAGCAACCCTGCGCTCAAAAATGGCAACGGTGGCACTAACTAAAGCTTGTTTAACGAGCTTTAGTTAAAGTACCTTGCGGCAGGGCACTGTTTGTGCCTGCCACTTTAAAGGCCAGAAGACAGCAGCCGGCAGGTGCCTGATTAGGGCAGC
>NW_017729032.1:263825324-263826114 GCF_001723915.1 Gavialis gangeticus | reverse complement strand
TTCTCCACATCCTTTTTGAATTGTGGGGCCCAAAACCGGACACAGTACTCCAGAAAGTCTCTTTCTTCCATAGTATTAGCCAGTGTAGCACTGCCAAGCCTGTAAGGATGCTTCAGGTTTTTCCTCACAAGGTGGAGAACCTTGCATTTTTCAGTGTTAAACACCATCAGGTTCTCGTCCACCCATTTGCTGAGCCTGTCCAAGTCAGCCTGGATCGCCCTCCTGGATTTAGGTGTGGATGCTTTGCACCAAAGTTTGGTGTCATCAGTGTACTTGGCCAGTCCGCTTCTGACTCCAATGTCCACATCATTAATGAAGATGTTGAACAATATGGGTCCAAGGACAGAACCTTGGGGGGACCGCACAGGTCACAGGGCACCATGACGACTGACTTCTGTCAAGTACTACCCTCCGGGTCCCACCACGGAGCCAATTTCACAGCCAGCGGATCGTGGTGGATCCAAGGCCGCAATTAGCCAGTTTCACCAAAAGGTGATCATGGGATACCAGATTGACGGCTTTTTTGAAGTCAAGATATACGACCTCAATCTGTTCTCCCTTGTCCAGGTGATAGGTCACCTGGTCATAAAAGGAAATGAGATTGGTCAAGCAAGACCTACTCGCAACAAACCCATGCTGGCTATCCCTCAGGATGTTGGCGTCAGCCAGTCCATTAAGGATGGCCTCTTTAATAAACTTTTCTAAGATCTTCCCAGAGATAGAAGTCAGGCTGATAGGCCTATAGTTTGCTAGATCCACTTTCCTCCCTTTCTTGAAGATAGGCACCACA
>NW_017729032.1:263823703-263824688 GCF_001723915.1 Gavialis gangeticus | reverse complement strand
GGGCCAGTGCAGAATATTTCTCCTTGGAGGTGAATCCCATCCTCCATCCTTTGTAGGCCTTTCTTTTTAGCCTTAGGAGGTCTGCTAGATCCCCAGAGAGCCATGGGGGCTGCTGTGCCCTCTTGCTGCCTTTATTCTGAGATGGAATAGAATTAGCTTGTGCATTGAGGATCACTCCCTTTTATATTAATAGGGCATTTTGCTGCTGGGAGGCCAGGCAACAACATCGCCTTGCTTCAGGTATCATCTGGAGGTAAGGGAGGAGCTGTAGGGGATGGTCAGGAGGCTCCTGGTCCTGGGCATGACCTAAAACTGCACCCTGCCAGGAGTGGGTGGCCTGGTGGGGCTCTCAGTGGTGCGGGAGCCCCCAGGAAATGCCAGGCCAGTTACCACCCTAGTGAAAGGTGGGCTGGGGCACCTTAACCCCTAGCCCCCACAACTGGGTGGGTTACCCCCTTTGTAGGGTCTGGAAGGTGGACCACAGAGAGAGAGAGAGAGTCGGGCCATACACTCAACCTGTCTTGACATCCCCCAACTGGTCCATGCTGGGGCCAGAACTGGAAAGGTCAAAGAGCCAGGGGCCCACTGCAAGGAATGCCCAAGAGCTGAGGGCCTGGGCTTCCAACTGGCTTGGAGGTGGGCCAGGGCTAGTGTAGTCAAAGGTCCCGGGGGGGGGGAGGGAGCAGCTCAGGGAGCTATGCAGCCAGGAATGAAGGCAGAATAGGCTGTCTGAATGGAAGGATTTAAGTGGGGTCCAACTAGTAGGATTCTGGGGCCCAGAGTGGGGCCAGTGATGTTGGTAACATCTGGATGGCATCTGCAAGGCTTGGTCTGCGGTGTAGGGGAGGAACAGAACCGCACATAGCACCCCCTAGCATCAGGGGAAGAAATAGACAGCCTCCTGCATAATCAACATCAATTAATTAATTATCACCAAGGTGTGGCGGGTGAGAAGGCAGGCAGTTAGCCCAGAAACAGGTGGGCA
>NW_017729032.1:263798608-263818703 GCF_001723915.1 Gavialis gangeticus | reverse complement strand
CAGAAACAGGGGGGCAGGCCACAGTGAGATCGGCCCAGAGTAGGCCCTGTGTTACACCCTTCCATCAGCATTTTTCTATACATGTGATGCTCCAAATGCTTTAATTAGACCTTCTCTAATTAAAGCATGCCTCCCCCCACCTCCCAGAGCATGTGTATAAATGCCCTGAAACACTAACTAAGTCAGAGAGGCATATGCTTTCATAGGTGTCAGCCTACTTCTTCAGATGCTATGAAAGTTCCCTTTACTGTCTGATAAAGTAGACTGTTGACTATGAAAGTGCATTTGTCTCTGTGAACCTGTTAGTGTTGAAGGTGCCAGCCTGCCTTCTACCTTTTAAAAAGATAGGTTAAAATATCTGTTGCATTCTGGACAGAATTAGCTAAATGCCTTGGGACCCCAAGTTTTATGTTGTTGTTTCAATTAATGGAGATACTGAAAGTTAATGGGACTTGGGTACTTTTGAAAATTCTCCTTTCAATTATTGTTTTCGGAATTCATGGATGAATGCCATCTGGTTTTGGTGAAACTTTCTGCATAGCTTACGATTTGTTCCAGCATACATTTTTTTACACTTAAAATCTCCAACAGCGATTCACCTTTATTTCCTGAGGTATACATTTCCCTAGTACTTTGTGATATAAAATAAGGTGAAAGAAAGAAACACAAATATTTAGTTCCTTGATTATTTGTTCTTCTGTCTTCTATTTGCTCTTCCAACACCTTATTTGCACTCCAAATTTCCATCTTATATTAGACATGCCATAATTTATGCCCTTTTCCTGCAGCTTTCATAGGATGGATTTCCATTTACTGAAGAATGCCTGGTTAACTCTGACATACAGCTATACCATTTTTTCCTTAGATATGTATGTGTTTTCTGGTTGTACTGGCATGTGGAAGTACTTCCTATAATGCACTGTGCTGTTTTTTGCTGTAAGGTAGATGAATAGGACAGTTTCTTAGCTTTTCTTTCTTGGTCTCAGTTGCAGAGTCATGGAGAAATAAGGCAGGAAGGGACCTCCAGAGGTCATTTAGTCCAACCCCATGCCTGAGGCAGGATCATCCCTATCCAAACCATCTCATACAATGATAATCTAAACCAGGGGTGGGCAAAATATGGCCCGCAAGCCAGGCATTTTGTCTGGCCCATAGTGGGTCCCTTGGCCCTGCCCATCTAGAGCTGCCACCCCCAAGCACACAGTGGGGCTGGGGCATTATGACAGCCAGACTCCCTTTCCCAGAAGACCCTCTGGCTCCTTCTGGCTGCCACTGCCAGACCCCCCACACTGCCTAGGTACACTAGCCCATCTGCCCCACACCTAATCATCCTGGCCCATCCACCCTGCATCAACCACTGGAGACACCAGATGGAGCAGGTGGGCAGGGTCTCCATAGAAACCAGCTGGAACTTGCATTGGCAAAGCATGTGGCTGGATGGATGGGGCTGTGGGAGAGCAGGAAGTGAGCAGGACTGAAAATAGGGATGGATTGGAATTGTGGGGAAGTGACAGCATGGGACCGGAACCTGGGGCAGAGCTGTAAACCACTGCCTGCATATCCCAGCAATGGGCACCGATTCTGTGTACAGAGGCATACAGAGAGTGGATCGCAGCTCTGCCAGAGGCCCCATCCCTACACTGTCATCCCCCGCCACCCCACAATCCTGATTACCAACCCCACCTGCCCATCCCACTCCCAGGTGTGACTCCCCGCTCACTCATAAACCCATCCCATCTGCCCAGCCACATGCCCTGCTACATAGTTCCCAGCCAGTCTCTATGGAGACCCTATGATTGTGGAACAGTGACAGTCCAGGGCCGGGGCCTTGGGAACAGCTGTGATCCACTCCCCACATGGCCCTGCCCATGGAACCAGCTCCCATTGCAGGGACATGCAGGAAGCAGATCACGGCTCTGCCCTGGGCCCAGGCTCCAGCCCCATACTGTAATCACCCCAGGACCCTGGCCCCCACCTGCCCATCCCACTCCCAGATGCTGCTCCCCACCCACCCAAGGCTCCATTCCAGGAGCCTGGCCAGGTGCAGGGGCCTCTTAGGGAGTTTTGGTCAGCTGTTTGGGGGGGTGGGGGGAGGGTGACCCAGCTCACTACAACTCCCTAAGTGGCCCTTGAGCCAAAATAATTGCCCACCCAATTTACACTCTACATAAGACTACCATCAACCCTGACACAACATAGACCTAAAACCCTAACCTGCCACAGGTAAAGCAGGAGAACCACAGCAGTCAATGTCCTGCTTCTATAAAATATTGTCAATATATACTCAAGAAATCCTGGGTAGAGGGTCACACCCTCCCTTCCTCCAACACTATAGAGGAATACACAAAGGAAGGCAAAAACCCTCACAGTCCATACCAATCTGACCATGGGGTAAAATTCCTTCCTGATCCCATGTATGGCAATTGGTCTGACCCTGAGCAGAGGGGCAAGGCCCTCCAACCAGGAACCTATGGATTTTCTCTCAGAGTATTATCACCCCCACCTAACCCCCAGCTGAAGTCCCAGGACCGGGCTGTATCCAACACCAAATGCCTCTGGGAGGACTTAAAAGCATCACCACCTTATATTCTGAAATATGAGATAGGTTTGTCCCCATCGGGGGTGCGGGGAGGGGGGTGTATAGCTAGCAATGTCAGTCTTGTTCCAAAAGTTAGCCAACCACATCTAGCATTGCATATCAAGACTTCCCGCTTTAGTAAGTTCCATAGGCCAGTCAGAAGTTGAAACCTATTTCTTCTTGTTTTATTCTAAATGCACAAAGAAAACTAGCAGGATGCTCATTCCTTTCCCTGTAGGGACTTTCAAGACCCAAATATCACATTTAATTGGAGAATCCCATCTCTAGGGGCTTCTCTTTCACAGCTCAATCTTGATAGGCACTGCTCTTCTTAATTTTCACAGAGTTCTTCCGCCAAAGCTTAACTTTACACCTGGAACCTACTGAATATATCTAAGTGATAAATATTGTTAATAAAGAGATCAGAATCTGGGATGAAGACTACTACTCTTTTTACCAGTAGTCTAGACTTTTGGTATAAGTTGGAGGGGAGAAAAACAAGAAGAAAAGTCTGTGGGAGAAGCAAAGTCAAGCATCCTATGTCACCTTCCTGGGATATTGTCTGAATTAAGGTCCGGCTTGGATATGGGACATTTGTTCTAAGATGGTTGAAGTTCATCAAGTTTAAAGATAAGCAACAACTTTCAGTACCAGCTCCATCTTGGCTTGGTGGCTTTGAAAAATGATTTCACTATGGCTGTTCAACTAAAACTGGGTCTTTCTATGCTTGTGACAGAAGGCCAGCCTCCTCTAGCCTCCTTTCAGTCACTCTTACAAGTATGTACCGACTCAGGAAAACAATTCAAGATCAAACTCTGGGTTACTGGATTCAGATGTGAGGAACACGGCAGATAACAAGGATGGGGATTTCTTTACAAATGAGAGATATCTGTCTCTAAGGCTAAAAACAGATTTCTCCCAGGACAAAGACTTTTATTCTGGAATCCTAAAGATTTACAAACCCATATTCCCACTTTAAGTACCCTTGAATTATCTAGTATAACACTTTTTCAAGCAACAGTGGGGCTAATTCGAGTTAATGGTCTTTCAAGCTGCCTGTGTAAACAATGGTCCCCTGCCTGTTTTGATGCAAGTAAAATCCCAAAACAATCAGACCTGGGAAAACCTAACAGTCCTTTCACCCTAAGTTTGCAGGAGCAACTCCAAGCCAAGATGACAGTGATCAGACATTACTAGTCCATCCACCTGATACTGACCAATAAATTTCACAGTAATCTAACCGCACAGTATGCTTATTTCCAATACCAAACCAATTTACCCCAATTTACTTTCAGATTACAATCAGATCACCTTTCCCTTAAGAAAGGAGGCCTTTCCTTCCCTAAGGGACTTGTTACACGGCCATTTTGGGAGGCTCCTGGAACTCTTAACACCAGGATTGTCTGCACTTTAACACCTGAAACTAATTTTAAGCACTCATCAGGTGGGTCAAAGGTACTGCTACTCCTTCTACTATTCCTTAGTACTACTAATTACTGCTAGGGCAGAATTATCTCTGATCTGTGCTACCCATCTGATGTTACACTACAGTGTAGTCACTCTAGGCCAGTGTTTCTCAAGCTGTGGGTCATGCCCCAAAAGTGGGCTGAAAGAGTATATGAAAGGGTTTCAAACAAAAATTAAAAATGGATTCTCCTTTAAAGGAGAAAAATATGAGAAACTGTGACTTTTACCAGGCAGGCTGGCAGAGTGCCAAAATGGCCCTATACATGCCCCCCTCCCCCGATACACCCACCCACTGCCCCACACACCGGGAGCTGGGGCCTGGGGACAGTGGGTCAGAAGTGAGGGCTACTGGGTCAGGACTGGCCAATGTTTACAAATGGGTTCTGGTACAAAAAAAGGTTAAGAAGCACTGCTCTAGGCTATAGCACCCCACCCACCTCCACTTTCCCTGACAGCCCAAATCAGGCCCACTGCCTCCCTCCTGTCCTCCGCAGTGCCCCAGATCCATGCCCACTGCTCCCCCCCACCCACCCATCTACTTGTTTCTGCCTACACTGTCTGTCCCAGGGAAGCAGAAAGGGGAGGATTAATCTGCCTGCCTGGCCCCTGCCACCAGGCAGTGTGGGCAGCTACAGGTAAGTGGGGAGGGAGCAAGGGGTGGAGGGGTCAGAGAGGAACCCCAAGAGGTGGGGGGAGCCCCTGGGGCAGAGGGAACTAGGGAAGCCCCAGGGTGCAGGGGGGAAGCCCAGAATGGGATGCAGGGATGCTTACTTTTCAGTTCTCTAGGCCAGTGGTCTCCAAACTTTTTTGATTGCTCCCCCCATCAGTAAAAAATTTTTGACCACACCCCCCAATATATGTATATTTATTTATTTATAAATTATATACATGTACTACTGTATGAATGTACATGTATTATGTACATTCTAAAACATACACAAAAAATAGAAATGAAAAAAGGATGAGATAAAAATGAAATAAAATAAATAGAAGTTCTAACATTTTCTTTCCGCACCCCAATGGATCATCTTGCACACCCCACTTTGGAGACCACTGCTCTAGGCCCCTGCTGGCCTGAACATGTGACTGCTCCAAACTCAAGCTAGCACTAACACCCATCAACATTTGAACAGCTCACAGTGTAGCATATACCATATACCACTGGTTTCTGCTGCAGTTCCAAACATTTCTTAGGCAAATCCTGCTTAAGGCTTAATTCAGGTGAACCACCTCTGCCAATGTCAAATTTTCTTTTTCAGAACTAATCTATCACCAGATATTCTGTGCCTGATTTATATAACCTCTGTATTGTTAGTTGACTATTTTTAGCATTTCTTAATTCCCATCAGACCTCCACTTGTTTTCCCTCAGCAGTGTTGAGCACTAGAAATAACATTTTCTTGACACTAGAGAGCATCCTCAAGATGGTTTTTAGCCAGAACTCTTCTGTCTGCTAAGCACTTTCCAAAAGGTTTTTCCATAATCAAGTTTTTGCAGCACTGTTACATAAAATTTAACTGCAACTAAATGCTCCTAGGATCACTGTAAGGAAAAAAAAATGCTAATACCTTTGGCAGTTTCACTAGCTGTTGCAAATATCAGTACAATTGTGCATCTCTTTTTTGGTACAAAATAACCAAAAATAATCACTGAACTACAATCACACTTGACTTTCAATTAGTTACAAGCATTTTACAACCTACAAGTACTTTTATTTATTTAGAAAAGCTCCATTTTAGCCATTTGGACTTTAAAAAATGTGTAAAGTATTACTTGCAAAACCACTAACTCTACTCAAATGTTCAATGTTGCTGCTATAAGCCAATATCTTGCAGAATCTTAATTTTCCTTGAACCTGAGAGATACCCATTCTTATTAGTAAAGAACAGCTTTGTAAGAAAGTCTTTAGGAAGTGTTGTGGGAAAGCCAGTGTCCACATGGGTCACACATCTGGTAGTGGAATGCAACTTCTCATTTCAAGATCACCAGGTAAAAATGGTAATGACCAAATATTGTTACCCTCTGTGTTCATATCAAAGTACCGAACACAACTAGTGATACAAAGTTTCCCTTGGTTCTTGATTAAATATACCATTTCCAGCATAGGAATTAGAGATCAGAGGAAACCAGGATGGCATGTGAACAACGGTCATTTCTATAGGTTTAACCTTTGCCTCAGAAATGAGGCAGGCTGACAAGCCATCTCAGAACATGTACTGCTGCTGCACCTGTGCAATAGCTATTCTTTGAATAAAATGAGAAGTCTGTGTCTAGGACCATCACCTTGGCATCTTAGGCCCTCCCCAACCCCCATGCACAACCAGCTTTGAATAGAGTGAAGTTGACATCTAACATACATTGTGTGACACCTCGCTGAAGTCAGTGGCTATGGGGGGGTGGGCTCCATGGTACAGTTGTACCCCCTCCCCCACCTTTGATTTCTGCTCTATTCAAACTTTATAAATAACACTCTGGGAGAGGCAGCTGCATTTCTATTCAGGCAGCACAATGGGAATCGATTGACTTCATGGTTCATTATAATCTGCTTGATTCCTGCTAATGTTTTATCATTCCATAGGTGTTAATGATCCTCACTCCCTGGTAATGGTCTTGATATTCCATATTCAAATGATACTTTCTTCTGCAATTTTGATGTTAGTCATTGCTGGTAATATCTCTTCTTTTTCACAGCCCTGCAGACTGTTTTTAGCTAAAAACTTTAACTCAGGTGTAGCACTATTAAATCAGTTAAAGAAATGACTGATAATGACACCTTGGATGCTCTGTTAAGATGTTCAAGAAGACTAGATTTTGTTTTATGAATCTAAATAAGAGATGTACTATACAATGTAAATATAATGACTTCAGGACTAATGAAACAATATCTTTGGACTATTTTTGACCAATTCTTGCCTAGCTTGTTATGTTCTTTAAACTTTATATATAATCTAGCAAATTACTAAACATTCCAACAAAGTTATGTAACATACGTGCACAGCTGCAAAGTGCTTTTAAAGTGGATAATCAGACAAAAAAATTAATCCTAGTCAAATAAGGTATTAAATTAAGGCACTCAAAAGCAGAGCACCTTAGGGAACTTATGCTCCTTCCAGAGTTAATTTTTCAAGTGGGGACAGAGCTGGGTTACTGCTACCAGCTCAGCCCCACCACCTGGGGCTGTCAGAGGTGGAGGGATGGGGAAAGGGAGGAAGCTGCCAGCTGCTTTGAAAGGCCGGAGCTGAGGAGGAGCTAGGGGGAATGGAGCCCCCACACCTCACATGATCCCTCAGCTACCCCAGATAGGATACTAGGGTGAGCTGGGTCGGGCTCGTGAGGCGAGGGAGCTCCATTTCACCCTGCCCCCACCCCCAGCCCTGGCTATTCAAAGCAGCTGGAAGCTCCCTCCCCTTCCCCCTCACTGACAGCCCTGGAGCTGGTGGGGGGCAGAGTTCGGGAGAGAAGTGGTTTGCAAGCCTCCTTGGAGGCTGCTAGAGTGCCCTGCCTGCTAGCCAGGGTCAGTGCAGACTGGCTTCAGCCTTCCCCTTCCCCCCAAACCCAACAGGAAAACTTCTATTATGTTGTGGGGGGACTCTAACTCATGGTACTTTATTTAAAGCGCCATGAGTTAGAGCAAGGCCTTAATGTCAGTAAGTACCCATAGTGCTATCCCTCTGGCATACTAGTGAACCTTCTACTTTCTCTTTAACTGGAGAAGAATGTGTTGCATTTGTGACAGGGGGCAAGCTTGGGGCCGAGTCTCAAGTCGGCCCGCTCACCTGTCTACGTAGGACAGTCTACCCAGTCTCGCCTGCCACAATTGTGCTATTACAATAAACTGGTGGTAAATGCGGGAGGCTGCCCATTCTATGCCCTGATGCCAGGGAGAGCTATCCATGGCTCCATACCTCCCCTACACCATGCTTGGCCCCCCTCCTCCCTCTTAATAACCCACCTGAAGGTGGGGGCTGAGGTTTAGGCACCCCGACCTGCCTTACACCAGGGAGCTTCATGATCCTGGTATTTAAGAGGGGCTTCTGTGCCACTGGCAGTCCCACCAGGCCTCCCTATCCCAGCAGGGTACAGTTTCAGGTCATGTCCAGGACCACTGAGGCCTCCTCCATCCCCATAGCCTCAGCCATACCTCCAAGGTGTCCCAGAAGTAGCTCAGCCTGATGTTGCCTTCTCGACACAGATTGCTGACTATCTGACCTATGTTTGAAAATGGCCACCCTCAGGCACCTGGCAGCTGCCTGCTCCTCCCATTGAAGTGGGAGGAACCAAAGGTGCACTGCCACAGTGTTATATATGACAATGCATCACACCATCTCCCCCACCCTTTTCAAAATCTTAGACCTGTCTATGGCCAGTGGTACTGTGGAAACCTTAAGTCTGCCCTGACTCTAGCCTTCTCCAGGGAAATCAGGTGCTGAGTTGAGCACTGATCATTCCATTTCCCACTTCCATACACAGTGGTCACTCCCAGGTTCTGATAGTGCCAGCCTAGCATGGAAAGAGGCAGGAATACATGACAAATAAAACATTGTTAACATTTATCAAGTGCAGCGAACAGCTCTTGTGGGCAATGGGGAAGACAATGGTTTTCTAAAGGGTGTTTTTTTTTCTTGGCCCAACAACTTTCTTTCCAAAAAAAAAAATTATGTCCTTGGCCAAGCTGAAGAGATATGATGAGTAAGTGCAGGGATAAGAGGAAAATAATTCATGTTTGCTCTCCTCCCTTGGTGAGTCACTTTGGCCTTGAAAATGTCTTCTACAGACCTTTTGGCTTCATTGGGGTAATACCAAATTGGTGGATTATATGTAGTTCAGAATACTATGAATAATTTTCAAGCAGAGTTTTTAAAACTCATAATAAGGCATAAGTTGTCTCCTTCACTTTAACATGGAATACTAGGGGCTTGTCCAAAGAAGAGAAAAGTTACAGTATTCCCAAAGTATGTGGCAGATGCACAAAAAACGCTATTTTTATTTTAACAACTGTTGTTTTTCAGTTTTTATTACCACCATCTCTTTACTCCAGGGGCAGCCCAAATGTGTTACACTATATTGAAGCTGAACATAACAATTCACGCACAATTTGCCTGAAGCAAAACAAAACTAGGATTACACAAAAAAAAAAAAAAAAAAAAAAAACACACAACTGGAAAACTAAGTTATTACACTGAAAAGTCTCAGTTGTAAAACTTTACAGCTGTGAATCTAGTCCTAAAGTTGTGCATGTAGACCCTGAAATCTATATGCTCATGAGATAGCTTGATATACACGTAGATGAAAGGGAACACGTAGAATATAACAGTAGTGATCTGTTTGAGGTTGTGGAGACCCGGTGCATTGTCTATGGTAAAAAGTTAGATTTGAATTTGTGGAATGCAATAATATTCATAATTTTTAAAGTGAATGTAATGCTCTTAAGCAGTATTATAATCCTTATTATGAGCCCTGGATATTAAGTTGTTTTGTTTTTGCAAAAAAAAAGGTATAGCAATGCAGGCTTCTCTATACTTTCTGCCATTATCACTCAGAAAAAGAAAGCTATCATCTTTGGAGAGGAGAGGCCAATTCAGTGTCCAAATATATTCAATCCTGTGTTTATACAATAACCTGCTCAAAGGCTTTGATAGACGCCAAATGCAATGTGAAAGCAAACACACCGGAGATAGGGCGATGGAGTAGGTGTCTTTTAATGGTTTCTCCCAGTCCTATTTTCTATGGTATTATGAAGAAGACCAGGACAGGTTGCATCTTTCTCTGGCTTAATGAAAAGCAATTCAAAGGTAATGTAGCTAAGTTATCCTCTTAGTCTATAGCTACATTCACCACAAATAGGAGCACTATGTTTACCTCAGCTGCCCATAGAAAAATTACACTTTATATGAAGCTGCATCTAGAGTTATTGATGTCTCTCTCCCATCTGTTGACCCAAAAAGGGACTAGGCCAATCTGTATAGGGCTGATCTCTCATGAGCCAGTTATAAAATATTTTATAATAGCTACAGGATTTTACACATAAAACTGGCTCCTGTTTTGTGAAATAAGATAAGCAATGCCCTGAACAATCCTGGGCAGCCTTCAACCTACGTAGAGGTTCTGCAGCTGAGAGTCTTAAAAAAAAAACACTTTAAAGCAATACTTATGCAGCATCCAAAGTGAAAGTTTGCAAGAATTTGTGGAGCCTTTAAAAGCTGGGACTCGGTATAGGACGCTGAACCTGGAATGCAGTCTGGGGCACAGCCAGTTATCATAGTACATTTTGAAAAATCCTGTTTGTGTATAAATTTTGTTTTTAATGAAGTGATACAATATATTTCTTATAATGCCAGCATTTATGCAATATGCAAACAGAATGTGCACACACACACAAACCTGTACCTCATTTTGGAATGTCCTCTCACAGACCTTATGGTCTTGCACAATGTTGGACATAGGGGCTGGAAATCAACATAATGTAATGATTTGAAAACTTTTTAAAGGGAATTTCACAGACAGTGAAATTTCATAGACAGTGAAAAGCACCAGGTGGCTCACACTATAAAGTCCTCTGTGTAACCACAGGACCAATACAGTCATCTCTGGCCATGTACATCAGTCAGTCACATAACTTAAGAATTTTCTCTAGGGAAGAAATGTTGGGCGGGGAGGTGGTTTCCAGACTCATCCATTCATTGGCACCTCTACTGACAAGGCAAATAAGAATTCTGACTATGTTGTATGTTTTAATTATGTCAATACCTGTTTGCAGCTGCAATCAGTTCATCAGCTCTTCTCCCAAAGGCCTCAAGTGAAAGGCTCTTTACAAGCAGTTCCAACTGCATAATGTGGTAATAGGTAAAGTGGTTTCATGAAAATTATTTCATTAAGGTGGACCACCTGGGTTCCTTGTAGGAAAGAAAATGTGAGCTACACAAACATATTAAAGGATATTAAATTACATTGGCTGGAGGAATAATAAACATGGGACATCCAGCTTTACAGAAGCAGGAGGAAGGAAGGAAAAAGGAGGAGGGTAGCAGATGGATGAGGGGGGAAAGCTTCTAGGGAAAAGTGACATGATCTAAGAAGTGGAGAATTAATTTAACATATGTAATAAAAGAGCTGGTTAATAGTCTTACAGTCGGTGACCATCCACATTCAGGCATTATATTGACATAGGAGCAGAATATATACACTGTGTATCTCATCAGCTCAGGTCACAGCTAAAGGCAGCCCCAAAGAAACATTGGAGGTGGTTTTCTTTTTCATTTAGTAGTATACTGAAAAGCAGTGCTGGATGTAGCAAAGGAAAGAGCTGTATATTCATCTAAGTTCATAGCTGTTAATTCTTGGCATGTGTCATACAGTAAGGGGCTCTACAGAATGAATTTTCTTAAAATACCTGGCTAGGATTAAACAAAGCACTGCATTACTTTCTATTATTAATAGAACTTAAGGTGATAGACTTTTTAAATATAATTCCATTTATTAGAAAAATGGTCTTAAACACAAATATCTCTCTTAGAGATTTCAGTAAGAACTAAGTAGATGTCATGCAACAATTACCACGAAGATTTGTTCTTCATTTAAAACAAATTGTGTTACAACCATGTGAATGACTGTTCTTTTCCCTTTCTGTGGATGTCTGAGCAGAGTTTTACTAACATAAATACTCATGAAAGTATGTCCAATTTCTGTGCTCAATCACATAATTTAAAAAAATATTTTTTTATTGACATTTTATCCAAAATCCACGTTGATTAGCATATTAGTCCAATGAGGGAACAAAGGCAGTAACATAGTGGTTTGGCCACAGATCAAGTATCAAAGATTAAATATGTGAAATTCAACCAACTTTCATAAAGAAAAAGATTTCAACATTTATTTTAGTGAATTTGAGTTTTGCAATTCATTTGTGATAATGAAATAAAACAAAAGCAAACAAATAAACAAGAAAGAAATGCAACCAATACATTGCATCTACTCTGTTCAACTCAGACTGCAATACAAGCAAATGCATTGTGCCACAGCTATTCTTGAACAACTCCACTTACTCTGAAATGAGTGAGGGGTTTGCAGATATGTTTATGGATTTTCACATAAAGGTAAGCTCAAAATGAAACAAAGCAATCTTATTCCAGAATAAAAACATCCTCATATGGAATTATTCCTGAATATGCAGTTAACTCCAGCTAATTCACTGCCTTTTGTGACTCCTTGTTACTATGGATTTACTATTTGTTTCTCCCAGCACCACCTCATGGCCTTGTTTCTCTCTCTCCCTCCCTCCCTCCCTCCTTCTGTCTAGTATTCTAATTTCTTTCTCCTTATACTCTGCTTTCTGCCCCTCCTTTCACAGCATCTGATGAAGTGAACTTCAGCTCATGAAAGCTTATGAGATAGATAGATAGATTTACTTTGGTCAGCCTATAAAGTGCAAATCTACCCTTCCTTCTATTTCACTATCCCACAAGGGAATGCAAGTAAGGGTGAATTTTCCAGTAGTGATCAAATATCAAGAACTGATAACTGAGGGGGAATAAAACCAACAGCAAATTAAACCATAGAGGCTAACAATTCCTTGACAAATTAACCAGAGTCCACTATATGTATAGAAGCCCTTAGAAAGCCTGTATCAAAATTATTTAAAAGCAGGATCACAATCCTGCTTGCCTAAAGCATTATCTGACACAACCAAGCTTCAAAATTGGCTGTTTTGTGCAATAAGCCAGGGGCTTTGAGATCAGCTCATCTGTCTTTATAAAGTGTACCCAAATAGGAATAGCAGTAAGTCTCAGCCTGGGATTTTGCACTCACAGGGATAGCCTCTACAAAACATTAGGTTCAGATAGAAGTAAAAATCTGAACAAAGAAATCCATTATAGAATTTCTTGACCGCATCTAAACGAGATGCTGACTTCCCAGGAGCTTGTTACTACTGTGCAGTAGCATTGCATGGCAATGAAGCGTGATGCAATGCTACTGTGCAGTAGTAACAAGCTCCTGCATAGTAGTAATGAGCTACTGCACAGTCAGCATCACCAAGAAGCCATTCGGGGAGGCTACTGTGGAATAATGCTGGTTACTGCGCAGTCATTTAGTACACTCTGGACTGGGTGCACTTGTGGAGAGTGGGAGCTTTCTGCCAGGAGTGGAGGACCTGAAGCTGGGTGCCATCATCATCCCACCCCAGCTCATTGGAGACACAGCCTACTGACTCCTACCATGGCTGATGAGGCCCTACACCAGGCACCTGGACCCCCACCAGGTCCATTTTAATTGGTGCCCTGGCCAGACCCATGCCATCATCAAATGCACCTTTGGCCACCTCAAAGGCTGCTGGCAGTCCCTCACAACCTCCCCCAGGCCACTTATTTGTGAGGCCCAGGGAGAGTTATTCCATGAGGCTTGGGCAGAGGAGGCATGCCAGGTGGAGGCAGCCTGGCAGTGGGTGCACAACCTCAGTGCCAGCGGCAGGTCTCTCCAGCAAGACCCCAGGCAAGCCACGCACTGACCAGGGGCAAAAGCAGGGACTGCAGCTGGGAGGGCTCTCCTCCCAGTGCAGGGCTTACCACATGTCTGGGGCTGGCAAGGCTGCTGGCCTGGCACAGTTCTTCCCGTCAGTGACGGCATACAGCTGCACCCAGTGTCCCAGCCCGTGGTGCAGTGTGCCAGTGCCTGGGTCAGAGGCCCCCTCCGGGGAAGGAGCTGGCATTGCTGATGGCCAGCAGTGTCATGATGGTGGGTCTGGGGCTGCGGAGCTGGTGAGGCAGACACTGGCCAGGGCTCCCTGAGCTGCTAGTGGATCCAGCAGCTGGAGAGGTGGGCAGGATGAGGTGCTAACTGCCTGAGGGCCCTTCCTCCAGTGACATGTCACTGTAGAGGCTCAGGGAGACCACCCCTGCTGGTGAACATTGTGTCGTTATGGCCTGGGTCTCAGGGTGCCAAAATGTTGTTCAGCTGTTGCATTAAGGGCATGATCTTGTGGGCACAACCAGATCAACTATTATGGTCAGTCATGGCCACCTACTGTGCTCACAAGACCTTGACCTTTATGTGGCACTGCTGTGCCGACCAGGACTACCCTTGCTCCTGCATACCACCCAACAGGGCCTCATAAATGTGGGCCTTCGAGCATCTACCCACTCAAACTGCCTCTGCACTTCTACGTCACCCCAGAGCACCATGAGGTTGCCTCTCTTCTGCTGGATTCAATTGGGGTCCCAGGTGTTCAACATGGGTGTACACATGCCGGCAGGGCTGGGCCCTGACAGGGAGGAGAAAGATGACATGCTCATCCCATGCTGGCTCTCAGGGCCCCCATGCAGTTGTCCCGGTGTTGATAGCCCTGTACAGCTTCCAGCAGTGCCCAGTGCAGGAGCATCACATGGGACTGGGATCCTTGCAGCAGAGGCAATGAGCCATAGCACATACAAGCACAGGACACACTGCTCAGCGTGAGCAGCAGTGGGGAGCAGGTGCTGGCCCTGCTGCCAGAGCCAGCCAGCCAGCAGTCCTGGGCAGATCTCAAGGCTGGGCAGGGGGTGCAGCAAGATGCAGCCCTTTGCGACACCCACCTGTAGCCAAGCAGCAGCTCTAGATAGGTGACAGGATAGGCAGAGGCAGCCTGTGTCTTGTCCGGGGGGCACACGGGGCCTGCAGTGCTCCTGTGGAGTGAACAGGCTCCTCCAGCTCCTGTGCAGTATGCCCCAGGGAATAAAATGGCTTTTATAGCCTGCAGCTAGGGAGTGCCACAGAGGCAGCCCAGCCGTAGTGCAGGAGAGGCTCCCAGTCAGGAGCCCTGGGGCTGGCCTCAGGACGGCTCCCTAGCAGCAGGGCAGACCTGGCACTAAACTTAGTGCTGGGTCGCATCTACATGTGCATTACTGTGCTTTAACTAAGGATAACTAAATTTGATACCTGCATTTTCAGGCATCAATTTTAGCCACAATTAGCCATTTTTACTGTGCAGTAAGGGCGTAAAACTAGGCTAAGGCTAAGGCTCAGTAACACATCTCATGTGTAGACACGCCCAGCAGTGCTTTGGGGCTACCTACAATTATTAGTATTGCTTTAAATATACGAGTTTAAAACCAGTAGTTAAAATAGTATATTCACTTACTGTGGTGTAGTTATACGCATATGCAGGAGCCCATATTGAGTAAATTTGATCAGTGGAAGGCACCTTCATGCTGAGGTAATTCATTCTCAGAAGGAGGAGTTATGCTGCTGTAACAGTTATGGCAATAAACCACATCCCCAGCCCAAAAATTGGTACACTGGTGATATAGCTTAGGGTAGTTTTCACCCTTTTTTCATTTGTGGACCCCTAAAAAAATCTGAATGGAAGTGCAGACCCCTTTGAATTGTAAGTTGCGCATTCACATACTTTTGATTAATCATAACCATCTTTCACAGATTCCTAAGACAAACTGCTGACCCCCAGGGGTCCATGGACCATAGGCTGAAAACCAGACTTAGCCTAAGTTAAGGAGTGCCCAAGTGGAGTCATCTGAAAATGCAGCAAGAATGCAGGGTGACCACTTCACACCCTGCCTCAAGATGTTTCTCTCCATCTGCCATTCATAATCTATATAGTATGGTTTCACATGATTCTTCCTGTCAACATGATAATTTAATTTCTAACAGAGAAAATTACTGGAAACATAAGACAATCAAAGGGATTACTGGGCACCTGCACATACTGCTACTTATGCCTTTTTTCTGCTTAAATTCCATAAATCATAGTATTATAGTAGCTAGGGTTGGAAGGGACCTAAACAGATCATCAAGCCCGACCCCCTGCCTTGAGCAGAATGGATGCTGGGGTCATATGACCCCAGTCAGGTGTCTATCCAGCCTCCTCTTAAAGACCCCCAGGGTAGGAGCAAGCACCACTTCCCTTGGAAGTTGGTTCCAGGTCCTAGCTGCCCTAACCATAAAGCAATGCCTCCTGATGTCTAGCCTGAACCTGCTCTCTATCAACTTGTGGCCGTTATTCCTAGTTAACCCGGGTGGTTCCCAGGGGAACAGGGCATCTCCTATTCCCTGCTGATCCCCCCTGGTGAATTTGTAGATGGTCACCAGGTCCCCCCTCAGCCTTCTCCTGTGGAGGCTGAACAGGTTCAGGTCCAGTAGCCTCTCCTCCTAGGGCCTGCCCTGCTGCCCCCTGATCATGCGAGTGGCCCTCCTCTGGACCCTCTCAGTGCTAGCCACATCCCTCTTGAAGTGTGGCATCCAGAACTGGACACAGTACTCCAGCTGCGGCCTGACCAATGTCACAGAGGGGGAGGATCACCTCCCTGGACCTGACCGTGATGCATCTGTGGATGCATGACAAGGTGTGGTTAGCTTTACTGACAGCTTCCTCACATTGGCGGCTCACGTTCAACCTGGAGTCAACAATGACTTTCCTCCTCTGTGCTGACAAGAAGGGTGTTTGTTCCCCAGCCTATAGGTAAATAAAAGTAAAGCACCATCATCATTTAGTTCACTGTAGCGTTTCTTATGTACTCATACATTTGTTCTGTGCACAAGGCTAATGTTTAATGAATTTATGTCAATGTCAATTAGCAAATTCCTAAACATGCCTTTTATTGCAAGGTACTTCAAATTTTGTTACAAATGATGAGCTTACTACTCTGATGAAATGCAACTACTTCTGGGTAGGAACACAGCACTTAGGCAGGCAACTATGGTAAAGAACACTGAGTGAAAGAGAAGGAAGAGGAATACCAACCAAAAACAGTTGGACAAAAATGTTTAAGTCATTGTCAACCAACCAAGGTGCTTATATGTGAACTTTCATTTGACAGTTTATAACCAGAGTTCATGCAAAGGCCGTGTCACGATTTTAATTCCTTTAGTCACCAATTTTTTTTTATTTTTTTTTTAACTTCCCAGACAAACTAATATGCCCAGCATGCTGGTAATGTAATATCCCTTACGAAAGTGATGACCACTAGAGAATTGCAGAGATTTGGGAAACTTCAGGGAAGTTCTTGATGCCTGAGCCCTGGGAACACACTAATCTTTGACTGTGCATTTGTATATACTGAATTGTTCTCTGATGTCTACTACGCAACCCTGGATTTTCCCACCTTCTGCTTTCAACCCATGCTTTATTACATTTGGGTTCTATTAGACATCCAGAACTATCAGGTCAGAAGGGTAAACTATTCTGAGAAACTTTAAGATACATTCAACTGTTCAAATTCTACTTTTGCCTAAAGTAGAATCCACTTGCAGGAGTGCTGAATATAGAATTTTTGAGACTGTCAAATATGCCTTTGCTCATTTACATATTAGTACCAGCACTGGCTCCAAAACAGGTTGAAACACCTTTCAGTCTTGAGAGTTAG
Organism: Gavialis gangeticus; assembly: GCF_001723915.1. Taxonomy (NCBI): domain Eukaryota; kingdom Metazoa; phylum Chordata; order Crocodylia; family Gavialidae; genus Gavialis; species Gavialis gangeticus. Next base: position 263,801,309 of record NW_017729032.1, on the reverse strand, counting down.
ACTCAAACCCAGAACTCTGGATGTACAAAGGAAATCCTTTGTATATTGAAGCAAGCTAAAAACCTACATTGAAAACACCCATCATTTAGCAATGTTTGAAATGCATTTCAGGCCTTGAATGTCCAGGAAACTCTCTCAATCTCACAACAAGATCACAAGCACAACTGAGTGTCATTACAAACAGAGATTGAGTTCCATTTTGGGAGTACACCTTTTCTTCATATTTTAAGCAGTCAACCTGACAAAACACATCTACTTTTAGTAAACAAATGTATTCCTATTGGTATCAAATTGAACTCTGAAATAGATTGAACTGCTAAACAAATGCAGAAGAGAAAAATATATATATATATTATATCTTGGTAAGAAAAGGTTGAAAAAATGACAGAGCAGAAAAATTACAATTTTTCAGTTGTTGAGCAAGACTATCATGTTTATCTGCTTTGAGTGTTTACAGAAGCAGTTGACTATACTGAGAATGGCTCTCATCCACGTAAAAAAAATTGGAATCGTATCAATAAGAGTCTGCTTATATTTACTGAACATATAGTACAGAACCTGTTTACGAACAGAACTAAAAAAAATGTTCCTGCTATAACAAATCCAACAATAGTTCATTTTCCAACTGGGCCAACCATTTTAATACTTCAGCTACCTGGATAATGCAGGGATTGTGAACAGTTCTGGGAAATCAATTTCCAGCTATCTACATTTCAAAATCTCCTAATAGCTAAGTGATAAATAACAAAACACCAAATGCAAAATTTTGCAGAGGTTACATTTACCATTTGCAATCTAGCCATTCACCTGGAAGAGCATGTATTTATCCCTTACCCAGAGGGGGTTTGTAACAGTTTTTCATCCATAACAAAGGAAGTCACAAAATAACCTGTCCTTCTTCCTCAGGCAATATATTAGGAAATAAAAAATACTAAGGAATAGACTGACTTGACCTCAGCTGATTATGATTCAGGCCAAATAAAACTGATGACATCATTGTTATTAGAAATTTCACATTTATTAATCATCTCACTGAATTAAGTAAGTGGAACTTGGCTTAGAGAAGACCTTGCTTTATTATATGGTGACTTAATCATACATACCTTGCAGAAGATTTTCAGCACTAAAGTGAGAGCTGAAGGTAGTCAGTGCGCACATTTACACAAGATAATACTGTAGGGAAGGGGATACAAATAACTGATAACAAACGCTGATTTAGTAATGCAAATTTACTGCCAGAGTCACAAGACTAAAGTGTCCAAACATTGCAAAAGCCAACTGAACTAGCTCAAGACAGATACAGGCAAGTAAGATAGATATCCTGGTGGTTAAAGGTTCCCTACTTTATTAGAAAACAGTACACAAAGAGGAACTCTGGGCCACAGGATAACCTATGGGTGACCCTCCCAGCCAGGAAAGTGCCTGCGCAACAGTGGAACAAAGTCTATATATGCATGCATAATGATATGATAATGATAGTTACCACTAATTATAATAGGCAAAACAACTATGAAGGTGGAGCAATGATACGTAGCAAAGGAAATGGTGATTGGCTGTGGCGTAAGCATGACATAGGGAAGAAATTAGAATATGGGGTGGGGTATACAGTTTATCTGTTGCTTCCCACTAAGCTCTGTGCACACACCCCTCCTGCCCAGGTCAAGACAGTTGCCCTCGGTATTGGAGGTGGATCTCCTGTACTCTCATTAAAAAGATCATTTCCTTGCCTAAATCCGCCTCTGCATTCTGTGCAGTCTCCTTTGAAGGCATGGGACGGGTTGGGATTCCCAACACATACATCGATGTAGCAATGAGTTATGGTGATGTAGTTCATTGCTACAGCAATGTGGCATCAGCAGGCACTAACCGTGATACCTCTGCTACTGCAGTCATTTAGTACTAAAGCTTTAACAAGTACTAAATGTACTGCTTCATACTAGCCCTCTAGTACTAAAGGTTTAGTAAATACTAAATGACTGTACAGTACCAACTGCACAGTCGGGCACACGTGTAGTCACGGCCAGTGTCTCACAGCTGCTCAGCACTGACTGTGAAGAATCTGGATTATTTTCTGTGGTCCTATGATGCAAAATATAAATTCACTTACTGGCTAAGACAACACTAGGGATTGACCAAGACATAGGGCAAAGTTGCTCAACATTTTTATACTACAATTCCAGAGATTTATATCATGACTTCATTTACTTGCAAATGAGTTTCTTCATAAACCTCCCAGCCCAGGATTCTTAACCCTTTGTCAGAAGTGCTGTATGGTTCTCCAGTAGTGAAAGAGATTGTTACAGAAGGAACAAGGTATGTGTTTGAGCAAATCCCCGTCAGTAGATGGGAAAAAATTGGGACTTAGAAAATTCTGTCCCAGACAACTGCTACTAGAAGATAGGTCTGTGATTTTAGAAGAAAGAGGGCACATCTACATGAGATTAGAGTAAATTACTGTGCAGTAAACAGCGCCAGCCCTTCCTATCCTGTGGAATCTGCAGCTGCAAGGGGTCCTGCAGCCAAGGGGTCATGCCCCACTTGCCCCCCACCGCCTGCGCCATGTTTGAAGGAGCAAGGAGCCCCTTCCTGGCCAAGCAGGGGAGGAGTTCCTGGCACTGGCCTTGGCCCCAAAGAGGGAACCCAGGCATCCCCCGCACATGCTAACCCCACCCCATGCCCCCCACAGCACAGCCCAGCCCAG
>NW_017729032.1:263784392-263793608 GCF_001723915.1 Gavialis gangeticus | reverse complement strand
CATCCCCAGCACATGCTAACCCCACCCCATGCCCCCCACAGCACAGCCCAGCCCAGCCCCAGCTATTTTATTTCAATAAGTTTATACTGTCATTAACTGCAATTTTGATTTTTTGATGGATAAGGGGCCCCAAAAACTATATCTTGCAGGGGCCCCAAAAAATTGTGGGCCAGCCCTGGCAGTAAGTGTCACCATCTACACATGCAGAATATTACTGCACAGTAATTTGCTCTAATCCCAAGTAAATTTGCTACCTGTAAATACAAGTAGCAATTACTGCACAGTACAACATGTGAAATAGACAACAGGGAGCAAATGTGCTTCTGGTCAACCAAACAGCAGGGAGTAGGAGATTGCTCTCTGCCCTCAAGAGCTGCCTGCTGCTGGGGTAGGCTCCACCACCAGAAGCTGGGTGGGGACACTGTCTCCCTGCCCCAACAGTAAGGAGCTCCCCAGCCCTCACTTTGCAATTGCCGAGCAGGGCTGAGAGATTCTTATCTCCCAGCCTACCTCTGCAACCTCAGACCCAGGGCTGGGAGATCTTATTCTTAAGAATCTCCCAGCCCCAACTCATGAACACTTTCATGAAGCAGGGGCCAGGGCAGGGGGACATTGTCCGCAGCTGGGCTCCCAGGGGCAGGGAGCGATGTCCCAGCCCCCACTAGCAAACAGCTGTCTCCTGACCCTGTACTCCTTGCCAGCCCCTGGGCTAGCACCCAGGGTACAGGGGGCCGGTACAGGGGGGTGGTGCAGGGCCAGTGGAGGCAGGAGCAGACTGCTGCCATGAGCAGCAAATCTGCATCTGCTTCCCCACACTTGTAGGTGCTGGCTCTAGAGTAAACCCACCCCAGAGCACCTGCATGTGTAGATGCACCCTCTATAACCAAAATATTGCAGATATGGAATAGAGAGTCACCCTGCTGAACCTAGCTTAGAGCTAACTCTTTATTAATTCTTTTGAAATGTTATTTATGACTGCAGACTACAAGTGTAGTTTGGGAAGACGGCATAGGATATATCTATTATTCATTCAAGAAAACTTAAACCTCTGTGTCAAACTGCCCCAAGCATTTACAAAGCTAATTTTACCAACTCTCTGGGCTGACTGTTTCTTTGTGGAGGAAATAGAATTTTCCATCTCTAGCTCATATGGGTGATCAGATCAGGAAGAGACATATCCTAGATGATATTTGTCTGGTCTCTGAGGGACAGACTCGCAGAAGGGTGTGGAAACATTTTTAACTGGTTTGTCAACTAACCACTGAGTAAAAGAAAGGAATTCATTCCTGTAACTTGATTTATGCATCTAGTTGTCCCTTTTATTGAAAGGGCCTGGAAATGCTCAGATACCTGCAGCCATCACTGTAGAAATTTCAGGACTTACACAACAGTGCCAAGACTGTAGGGACCATCTTGGTCATTATGGGGAGACGAGAACAAACATGCATCATAGGCCACAAACAAAAAACCTTTCACTATGTCAGTTCATGACCTGTTTCATTAGCTGCTTCCAAGGAATCAGTCACTTCAGTAATTTCATACTAGTGTTAAAATACAGAGCCAATGGCAACAAAAACAACATGACAAGAAAAGACCTTGGGCCATCCAAGGGGTGTTAATGGCTGGAGAAGGATATGTGGAGAAGTGTCAACTGGCAGGCAAAAGTAAAAAGAAAGCATGTGAAGGGAAAGGGGGAGACACCTGCTGATAATCCCCAGTCCATATTTAGAGATGCCAAACAATATAGCTAATTTTTTTCACTGAAGTATTGAAAAATGAAACATGACATGAATATTAAAGCTTGTAGAGTTTCTGTGCATTTTGATTATGTCCTTCTCACAGATGTTAGCTGTTTTCAAATGGAAAGAACAGTGTCAGACATGAATTTCTCATAAGGCACAGTTTAAAAAAATTTTTTTTGAACAGAAGAGATTCCAGCTCAGCTTCACATGAGTCAGGATGGACAATATTTGGATAACCCTTGGGGACCAGATTTTGGATGCAAAAAGATAAAAGCCCTTGAAACAATGTAACACAAAAGAAACTGAAGGTATTCTCTGCGATATGAAGAGAGGGGGAGAAGTAATGATGGGAAGTAGAGAATGTAGGCTACAGGGACTTATCAGAAAAGCTTGCAGAAAAAGAGCCAACAAACTGACACAGCACTGATTCAATTCTCAAACTGCATTTGGTCTCTAAGGTACAAAAGGGTTTTTCTAGATTTCAAAACAACTAATGAAACTGCCAATGGTTACTCAGTGCATCATCTTGTTAAAGAAGTAGTCATGTGTTGCAGCATCCCCAGAAAAGGTAAAGTAAGCTCAAACAAACACAAGACATTGTGCACATTGCTATCTTCCATGCAAGTCTTGGCCTAGCTGCAGAGGAACTAATAAACCCAAAGTACAAAATTTGATAGGATATGAATGCCACAAGATCTTGGTAGCACAGATAGGTCACAACAAGCTATTCTAACCGGTGTTTGTTTGTTTGCTTGTTAAAAATATTTACAAAAACAGGCAACTTAAATAGGCTACTTGGCTGTGGGACAGCAGAATCTATTGTGCAGTTCAATAGAAGTATACTGTGTCCACAGAACAGTTAAAGTTGGATTAGGGTACTTAATATATAGTAGACACACAGGTAGAAGTTGTGCCTCAAATGGGTACACCCCAAAAATCAGCACCCTCAACTCCACCTAAAAAGCAGGCAGCCAAAATAAATCATGGTGACTAGGTGTCACAAGCTCCTAGCTCAATACCATTTGTATGCAAAGGGCTCCTGTGTTCTGCCCCATTTTTAAGAGCAGCCAAACCCAGAGCACATTGTGAATCTATGCAGTAAAGGTGCAGGCCTGAATAGCAAAGGTGAATTAGGATGGGATACTGCCTGTCACAAGTTACCAATTCAAATTCAGGCTCCATCAGCAATGAAGAAAGGCTTTTACTTTGCAAAGGCTTTTTGATGACCTACATGAAAGGAGCTGGATAGATCTAGTCCGGTTCCTAGTGGACGTGTAAGAAAACCATGAAAATCCATCCTTCAGAGGACACCTTTTAAATTACCCTTTCAATATTAAACATTTATGTTTTGGGGAAGCCTGAAAGCCATAATCAATCTAAGTCCTATTATACGAGATGCTGTACAAACAACAATTAAAAGACTCTGTCACAAACAACTTACACTGTCTAAACTAAAGAAGAGATACCATCTAGATCAGATTAGATGTCCACTTGGTGAGGCAATGAGGCTAGGGACATAAGTTGCACATAAACCAGTTTAACTGGTGCACAGAAATCAGTTTAAACCTGTCACAGAACAGAAGCTCAGTGCACATAAACCAGTTTCAAAATGGCTGAAACTGATTTAAGATCGATCTGGTTGAATGTAGTATCAGACTTAACTGATTTGGGTCAAACCGGTTTATGACACTTCTATCCCAGACCCTTTCCTGGTTCAAGTTAAATCACAGTCCCCAGCATCCTAGCATACTTTCCAGCCCTGGGTTGGGCTGTGCTGTCTGCTCCAGAGAGCAGGGCTGGCTGACCCTGCCCCTTTGCTTCCCAGCTGGAGCAATGAGGGGTGGCTGACCAGGGAACTGGGGGGGGCAAGCCCAGCTGGAGATGCAGCCCAGTCTACAGAGGGATCCCCCCGACAAACCCCAGCTGGGGTCTGGGGCCAGGGAGGGGAGTTAAAAGCTCCTTCCCCCACTCAAACTTACTGCTGGCTGCCACTGTGGACTACAAATTCCAGAGGCAACTTGAAGCAGGAAGAGGCAGTGATAAGCAGCCCTGCAGAGTGCTGCTGTTTTAATTCTGGACTGCAAATCCCAGAGACCTCAGGGGTAGCAGGAAGAGGAAGTGAACACAGTGAACACACAGCTAGCAAGCCATGCTGTAGCGCAGCCCCCCCAGCTTCTGGCCTGAGCCAGTGCAGGCTTGTGGCTGTAATACCTGAATCAAAGGTAAATGTCTGTTCACTTCTGCTTCAATTTAATCTGTGCAGTTTAGACTAACCTGCAAAGACTGAATCAATTCAGCCTCAGGCTTTTTGACTGTCTGTACTTAGCCTGAATGGCCCCATTCTGTACCTGTTTTGAAGGAAAGAAGAACACACATTTTTCACCAGCAGTGAGTGATTCGTATAAAAAGACAAAATAAACTCAGTGACCCATTTAGATGAGCAGTCATCTCACGTGTATTTTGGTTATACCAGAATGCCATAATGATTGTCAGGTTGGGATACCAGTCTTACCCTATCCCTGCTAGCATTGTATTCTACTAATGTTTACTCAGCTATGTTGAGGCAGACTGCAAAAGCAGGATTGTCACGCACTGAATTATATTTCTTCCTTTCATTCATTTGTACTGCACTCAAGAAACTTAGCCTATGTGCTTCTATAAAATAAGATTTGAGATCATTAAATTGCATGAGTGTCAGACTAGTTTGCAAGTTGCCAAAGGTCAGAGTGATCCAATAAATTTCAGTAAAACTCTTCCTACCCCAGAACAAAATGTTTATACCCCCCCACCCCCTACTCCAAGTATGACCAAGATGCATGCAGTTCTTGTTGCAAACAAATATTTTGGCACCTGCATCAGAACTTTTTCTTCTTTCCCCCTTAACCAATATGGTGAAATATGCTGTTGGATGTTTCTTTCAGGATTCCAATATCACATGACCAAAGAAAAATGTCTCCCTAATGCTTTTCTCTCTTTTTCATTTCATATCTACTGTTTCAATAATAAAGCACTTCATAATTTCAGACTTCACCATTTTGTCTTGGTATGAATAGTCATTAAACTGTCTATTGCTAATGCCCTTAAAAACAGTTGTTATAAAATTAAGAATAACACCAGTTTTTATAAAACATACCAGAATAAATTATTTTTGTTTTAAATGATAAATGAGTAATTAATTGTACCAAAACCAAGACAAAGATACACAAGACATTTTAAGACCTCTAATGTGATATAAAGGAAGTTTCCTTTCATTCTACTTTATGCCTTAAGACAGAAAAGGAGATTTTTAAAAGGACAGCCATTGAGCTCCTCATTAATGGCCAGAAATGGCCAGTATAAATGGCCAGAAATGGCCTGTTTCTGGCCATTTATGCTGCCATCCTTACCTTGGTACTTAAAAGTTCATATGCATTGGCCAGCTAGGAAGGCCTTATACCTAAATATGACAGAATTTAATATACAACTTTAACCGACTTTTTATGGAACCATTCAATAATATATAGTTAACTATATCACTTCTAGCTATAATTAGACAGAAATGCTCAAAAGCTACAGAAAGACACTTTACATTCTCAGGAGTTTTAGAATAGCTATATTTGAAACTTATTAGTTAACCTCTCTTAAATTATCCACAATTCTTCCTTGAAGAAGGTTTCAGTGATGCTAGTTAAATATGGTGCCTGTCATTGGGCCTTAAAATATCATCTAAATTGGCAGGAAGAGAGTTTATTCCTGTCTCTTAAAACACAGAATAGCAATGTTGCACAATGGAGTTGCCCAAAAAACCCTATGCTGCAGGAGCATGTGGTGGAAATCACCATAACTGTGATCAGAGGTAGATCCAGAAGGTATACAGTGGTACAGTTTTAAAGGAGTGCCATCTGTGATGCCTCTGTCTATAAGTATGGCATTTCCAGAAGATTTTAATGGCTCTCTGAAGAATGCTTCACATTTTGGGGACAACAGATAAATCTATCTAGGAATCTGTGTAGGATTGGTGAAAACCATACATCAAATTCTAGAGCCAAGGCAAAAAAGATGATCATTTGGGTTCAAATAGTGCTTGGATGCCCCCACCCCCATTTAACCATCTAGATTAAATGTAATGAATAATTTAATAACATACAAGTTGCAAGAGTATGGCACGCTGTTGTAGTGTCAGTGTCACAAAGAAAGACTCACAGGCCAAGCCATAGCAAGTCATTTGTTTTGCAGTCCTTAGTACAAGGAATTTGCAGGGAAAATTTATAAAAACAGTACTGTAGGTACATTTTTCAACTACTGCATCTCCTACCAACTTAAAATTACTCTTGACAATCATATTTTATACAATTACATGTATGTACTTGTACAGACTTACATAAGTATATATCATCTGAGTTGCTTACATAAAACTACTGGAAGGGATAGAGAAGAAGCTGGAAAAATACCCATGGATTCTGGCACCAAAGACGACAAGAAAGGGTTGTTAGAGCATTAGCCAAGAAGAAAGCGCTTTGTTTATACCCACCCATTATTACATCAGCTGTTGTGCTGCTGTTTATAATAAAAAAAAGTTATGAAAGCCATGATTGGATTATTAACAAAGATAACTCCACATTTTCATTGTTTCAAATATGTGTTAATTAGCTGTACAGTTAGTGTGAAGGACACACCTTGAGAAATCATTTTCAGAAAAAATACAAAATTAACTTAGGTGAAACTTCAGAATGTCTATGGAGAAATTCAGTAATATATATTTGACCATATAAGGCCAGAAAATAAATTATTCGATAATATGCCAGGAGCTGTTCCTGTTGTTGGTGGCTGCTCACAGTACATACAACCTGACAACAAAGAAGAGTCTGTAATAGAGATGACACAAAGTTGGCAGCAAAGTTCTTAGCAAGTCCAGACCTAGATCTAAACTTCCTAAAAGGGGCCAAGGGGCCTTGAATCCATGAAGCAATTATCTTCCTTCCTGCTATGAAGAGAAGAGAAGAATCAAGCAAATTCAAAGTACTATGGATACAAAAAATGCCAAATATTTTGGATTGTCCTTTTCAGCTTTGGTTTTGGCTAGGACTCACCTCACAGCTGCATGAAACCATTTTCAAGATTTTAGGATTCGAGTGATCATAATTTTTTTTCTATGGTGTCTGTAAAAAGGATCTGTGCTGAAACCTAGATTTTTGGCTAATATGCATCATTTTGCTTCCCTTCCGTTCTTCAATTTCTACAAAGATGAAAAAAATTAAAAAAATACTTGTCAGTTTTATGCAACAATCTATAGCCATGGCCACAAACTACAAGTGCTACCAAGATGAAAGCAAAGGGAATTTAGCTTCAGCTGGAATACGTTTCTCTGCCTTGAGAATGACTAGATTACATGAACCCTAACATTTCAATAGCTATATAAAATATTTACCTGTATTTTTTTATAAATGATAAACATTATTTAAACATTTTGTAATAAAATTGGGATTTCTGAGAATTGTTTCCGTATCAGAAAGTATCACTACAGAATAAATTTTTATGGCCAGCCTTTGCCGTCATTTTAATCCTGCTACTAGATTTCAAATTAGGCCAGAATTTAGAGCTCAGTATTTGTACACTGATCAAAATATTTTTAAAAAGTGATTTTATAAAAGAAGGGATGACATTTCAAGTTTCGTGTTAGAGAACAAAACTCGCTTCATCTGCAACATTTTGTTTTTCAAAGAACCATCTTTTATGGCTTTTGATTAAAGGATTTATATTGTTTGTGTCATTTTATCATTCAAAACTAATAGTTGCTGTCAAAGAGCCTCCTTGACAACGTGCCGTTAGAAACAATGTCAAATTTTGTAGGACATAGGACACATTGGTCATTTTAAAAATAAACTTTTATAGAAAATGTTCAACGTTTATTTATTTGTTTTAACATTTTACTCACAAGCTGATCCCTGTGATTGCATAGGCCATGGGATCATGTGCCTGACTGATGTTATACTAAACACTCTAGGGCATACTTTGGATGAAACTGCCTAAATGATTCTTCACTATTGTGGAATTAAATATTGCAAATAAGTCACCCAGTCACTAACATCAAAAGATGTACGAGACTCACCATTCCCTTATTAGTAGCATGGGTAGCCAATGAACTGAGTAGCAGTCTAAATTTGGGGAAATTTAAAAAGAAATCTGAAAATGTTTTGAAGTAAAAGTCATCTAAATCTTCAATTCCATTAGTCTGTGTTCAATTTTGATGAATATTATCCAGTTAACTTATTACTAAAACATCTAATGAAGCAATGATACGTGCCTTTGATTAGCTAATAAATTTTTAACATGGATAGATGTAGATACATTCTTTCTTCAGATATGCTACCCCAAAGGAAGATATTTTTACAAGTCTTTTAGAGTCATAAATAAACCAAATGGCAACACTCTTAATCAGTGCCCACTGAAAAGTGCAAGTATATTTTGTGGGCCAGATGGATGGCAATATGGGAATATACTCTTATAAGTTGAGAGCCACCAAGTAATCTTGAGTGAGAGGGGAAAGGACAGTAGGTACAAGTACCACAACCCCAAATCTAAGATGGTGTGTAATTGGTCTAAGATAGAATGAAAACTGTCTTTGGGATACAAAAATATCAGGACAAGTAGCCTTTTCCCTGCACTTGAGAGGTACAACTTGAGAGGTACTTCTCGTATGGCTCCTTGGCGAAACAGCAATAGAACTCCACTTAGCTTGTTCTTGTGAGAAGGGTTCAAGAAGGTAGACATAATCAAAGACATTGGGTAGAATCATAGAAAATTAAGGTTGGAAGGGACCTTAGAAGGTTATCCAGTCCAACCCGTTACCAAATATATCATCCCTGCCAAAGCTATGTCTAGCCAGGTCTTAAAAACATCCAAGGATAGAGATTTTACCACCTCTCTGGGTAGCCTGTCCCAGTGCTTTACTACCCTTCTAGTGAGAAAATTCTTCCTATTATCTAACCTCGATTTAAGGAGAACGCCTCCAGACCTCAGGTTGGGGAGGACCGGGTTAGAGAGCTTCTGGAGGGGCTGGACGTGTTCAAATCAGCGGGTCCAGATGCTCTCCACCCCAGGGTGTTGAGGGAGCTAGCAGGGGTTATTGCAGGGCCCTTGGCACAGCTTTACGAGCACTCGTGGTGCTCGGGCCAGGTGCCAGATGACTGGAAGATAGCCAACGTGGTCCCCATCTTTAAAAAAGGGAGGAGGGAGGACCCAGGCAACTACAGGCCTGTCAGTCTTACCTCAATCCTAGAGAAACTTTTTGAGAAGATCATCAATTGCAAATTGGATGCTTATCTTGCTGGGATCCTAGGAACCCAGCTGACTTCCTGCTCTTTAGGCGGGGGGCTGGACTCGATGATCTTCCGAGGCCCCTTCCAACCCTAATGTCTATGAAATCTATGAAATCATGGAGCACATCTGCGATGGGCCGGCCTTAGAGATGATGCTTAAGGGCAACCAGCACGGT
>NW_017729032.1:263779814-263784091 GCF_001723915.1 Gavialis gangeticus | reverse complement strand
ACTTGTTCAGCCTTCACAAGAGAAGGTTGAGGGGGGACCTGGTGACTGTCTATAAACTCACTAGGGGGGACCAGAAGGGTTTGGGAGAGACCTTGTTTTCCCTAGCGCCCGCTGGCATAACAAGGAATAACAGCCATAAGTTGATGGAGAGTAGGTTTAAATTAGACATCCATAAGAACTACTTCACACTTAGGGCGGCTAGGATCTGGAACCAACTATCAAGGGAAGTGGTGCTGGCTCCTACCCTGGGGGGTCTATAAAAGGAGGCTTGATGCCTACCTAGCTGGGATCATTTTAGCCCAGTTTTTTCTCCTGCCCAGGCAGGGGGTCGGACTTGAAGATCTACAAGGTCCCTTCCAACCCTACTTCTGTGGCTCTATGATTCTAACTTAAATTTCCCTCACTGCAACTTGAGACCATTGTTCCTTGATCTGTCATCTGCCACAACTAAGAACAGTCCAGCTCCATCCTCTTTGGAACCACCCTTCAGGTAGTTGAAGGTTGCTATTAAATCTATCCTCAGTCTTGTCTTCTTCAAACTAAATAAGCCCACTTCCCTCAGCTTCTCCTCAGAAGTGCTCCAGGCCCCTACCCATTTCCATTGCCATCCACTGGACTTTCTCCAATTTGTCCACATCCTTTCTGTAGTGGGGGACCCAAAACTGGACACAGTACTTCAGATGTAGCCTCACCAGGGCTGACTAGAGAGCAAAAATCACTCCCCTCAATCTGCTGGCAATGCTCCAACTAATGCAGCCAAGTATGCTGTTAGCATTTGAAGCAACAAGGGTACTCTGTTGGCTCATATTTATCTTAGTGTCCACTGTAACCCCCAGGTCTTTTTCTGCAAAGCTGCTGCTTATCCAATCAGTCCCCAGCCTGTACTAGTGTATGGGATTGTTTCATGTTAAGTGCAGGACTGTGCACTTGACATCACTAAACCTCATGAGATTTCTTTTTGTCCAATCCTCAAATTTTTCGAGGTCTCTCTGAATCCCAGCCCTACCCTCCAGAGTATCCACTACTCCCGCCAGCTTGGAGTCATCTGCAAACTTGCTGAGGGTGCACTCTATTGCGTCTTCCAGGTCATTGATGAAGATATTGAACAAAACCAGCCCCAGGACTGATCCTTGGGGCACTCCACCTGACACTGGCTGCCAACTATACATTGAGCCATTGAGCCCTACTATCTGAGACCAATGATCCAGCCAGTTTTCTATCCACCTTACAGTCCATTCATTCAACCCATATTTCCTTAACTTGCTTGCACGTTGTCGGAAACCATATCAAAAGCCTTGCTAAAATCAAGGTATATCACGTCCACTGCTCTTTCTACATCCACAGAGTCAGTCATCTCATCATAGAAGGTAATCAGGTTGGTCAGATATGACTTGCCCTTCGTGAATTCATGCTGACTGTTCCACCTTCTCCTCCAAGTGCTTAGGAATGGATTGCTTGAAGACCTGCTCCATGATTTTCCCAGGAACTGAGGTGAGGCTGACTGGTCTGTAGTTCCCTAGATTCTCCTTCCCTTTCTTAAAGATGGACAGTATATTTCCCCCTTTCTGATTGTCCAGGATCTCTTTTGATTGCCACAAGTTTTCAAAGATGATGGGCGGTGGCTCTTCAATAACACCAGCCAACTCTCTCAACACCTTCAGGTGCATCCTGTCTGGCTGCATGGACTTATACACGTCCAGCTTTTCTAAACAGTCCCTAACCCATTCTTTTGCCACAGTTGACTACTCACCTCCTCCCCAAAATGTGCTGCCAGGTGCAGTAGTCTGGGAGCTGACCCCGCCTGTGAATACTGAGGTGAAAAAGGCTTTGAGTACTTCAGCCTTTTCTCAATCCTCTGTCACTAGGTTGCCTCCTCCATTAAGTAAAGGACCCACAATTTCCCTGACCATCCTTTTGTTGCTGACATACTTGTAGAAAACCTTCTTGCTACCCTTCATGTCCTTACTAGCTGCAACTCCAATTGTGTTTTGACCTTCCTGATTTCATCCCTGCATACCCAAGCAATGCTCTTATTTTCCTCCCTGGTTGTACGTCCAAGTTTCCACTTCTTGCAAGCTTCCTTTTTGTGTTTTAGCTTACTGAAGAGTTCCCTGCTAAGCCAATTTGGTCATCTGCCATATTGTCTGGTCTTCCTGCACATCAGGATGGTTCATTCCTGCATCCTCAATAAGGTTTCTTTAAAGTACAGCCAGCTCTCTTGGATTCCTTTCCCCCACCAAGCCTCTGTTATTCCAATCATGTCATGCTTCTGTGTTTGTGCAAGGACTTCCAATTCTTCTTGCTTGTTTCCCAGGCTCCGTGCATTCATGTCATACACCCGAGGTAACTAGTTGACTGCCCTACTTTCTCAGGAAGAAGACGACCTCCCCTGTTGCCCTTTCAGGTCACCCACTTCTCCACTTACCCCAAGGCTTTGGTGTCCATCCCCTGGCAATTTAAAGCCTTCCTCACTAGGTTAGCAAGCCTGCTGGCGAAGATCCTCTTCCCTCTCATTGTCAGGGAGATGGATGGCTCTGTCCTCTACGAAAGACAGTCTCTAACCATTACCACTCATCACTTCTTCATGGAAGTGGTCTCAATTTTTTCAACCTTGGAGATGCCTAGCCTAGTCTCCTCTGCCAACAGAATGTGCTCCTCTTCCTCTTTTGCTAGGACTCTATACCTGTTCTCTAGGCATACCACTGCGGGTGAAGATAAAGATTTCTGTTTGCTGCCAAAGGTCACAAGCTTCCAGGTTCCATCTTCCTGGGGATCTGTATCTCCTTCCTTGTCTAGTTCTGCCTTTGGCAGTCCTTCCTCCACAGTCCTAGAGGTCTCCTTCAGCATCAAGTTGATGAATTCCTCATGGCAGAAAATGCTTCAGAGCCTTGCCACCTCCTCCTGTAGCTTTCTTTCCTGTTGCCTGATGGACACCACCAGGAAGCACCGGTCATATTGCAGGCATTTCCCCACCTGGCTGTCACTGAAAGGAACCTGCAAGCTGCAATCTGCACAGCACCAAACCATGACCTGGGTGGAAGTTTGACATGAGAGGTTCTGTTGTCAGAGGTCCTGTTAGCAGTGACACCTCACAAGTGTGACTGGAGGAAGGGCTGGCAGTAGCAGTGGCTGTAGCATTGCAATGTCCTCCAACCATTTCTCTGCATCTCTTAACCCACTGCCTTTCTCTTCCTGCCCCTCTTCCAAGCAGACCTTCCCTAGCAAACTGGTCTGTAAGCTGGTCTGTTCATTGCTCCTTTTCTTGGAAAGGTTCCTTTTTCCCTGCTTCCTCTCATCAAGCTTACAATGAAGGAAGGTTGAGAGAGTTACCAAACTCTCGAGCAAACACCCCCTCTAGTTAAGCAAGGGGCTTAAGTATTCACCTAACTCCTGAGTTTTAGCTACTTACACTAAATATATGTAGGTTATCTACTAGGGCTGTGTGAAGCTTCAGTCGCTAATTCGATTTGGTGGCCAAATCTCCGAATCTGAATTGAATTAGGAGACCCTTAAATCGCTCTGAATCGAATCAGAACCCTCCAAATCAATTCAGATATTCAGACATAGACACAGCTTTCAATGTTTTTTCTACATTCCTCAAGGTACCAGGTGGCTCGTGAACACTAAGATGGTGGGGTGGATGAAGCATCCCGTGGGAGCATGGGGGGTGCCCCAGCACACTTGGCAGCAGACCCTTCTCCTCCCCAGCTTGGCAACTGGTGCCTCTTGGTTCTGGGGGGGTGCCTAGCATCCTCCCATGGCCAATCACTGAGCTGGGGGAGGTCCCCTGTGCGCTCAGCAGTGGACCAGAAGTACTTCCGGTACATTTCCAGGTCTGCTGCTGAGCACGTGGGGATGCTCTATCCACCCCACCATCTCAGCCTTCATGCTGCCATGTCTGGGTACCTCAAGGTATATAGAAAAACATTTAAAGATGTGTCTATGGATGAATTGCTGATTCTCCAAATCAGCATCGAATCTTCAGATTTGGATTCAGCCAAATCAAAATCAGGGCAGTAATCTAAATTACCTCACTGTCCCCTGAATTGGGCTGACTCCAAATCAAATACAGCCTGCTTCTCATACCCCTATTATCTACTACTCATAATCAAGGCTTTATGAACACTCGTGGTGCTCTGGAGAGGTGTCGGAGGACTGGAAGAGGGCCAACGTGGTTCCCATCTTCAAAAAGGGGAGGAAAGAGGACCTGGGGAACTACAGGCCAGTCAGCCTTACCTCGATCCTGGGCAAGCTGTTCGAGAAAATTATTCTGGCAC
>NW_017729032.1:263771138-263774814 GCF_001723915.1 Gavialis gangeticus | reverse complement strand
AAGAGGGATGTGGACAGCATGGAGAGGGTCCAGAGGAGGGCCACTCGTATGATCAAGGGACAGCAGGGTAGGTCCTATGAGGAACGGTCGCGGGACCTGAACCTGTTCAGCCTTCAAAAGAGAAGGCTGAGGGGGGATCTTGTGGCCTGTTATAAACTGGTTAGGGGGGGATCAGCAGGCGCTGGGGGAGTCCCTGTTCCCCCGAGCGCCAGAAGGAGTGACCAGGAACAATGTTCACAAGCTGGCGGAGGGGAGGTTTAAGTTGGACATCAGGAGGCGCTACTTCACGGTCAGGGCGGCTAGAGTCTGGAACCAGCTTCCAAGTGAGGTGGTGCAGGCTCCCACCCTGGGGGGTTTTAAGAGGAGGTTGGATGACCACCTTACTGGGGTCATTTGACCCCAGTGCTCTTCCTGCCATGGCAGAGGGTCGGACTAGGTCCCTGCTCAGGTCCCTTCCGACCTGCTCAGGTCCCTTCCGACCCTAGAAACTATGAAACTATGAAAAGAAAGAGCTCTACTTTAAGGCTCACCTTCAAAGAGGGAGACAGCAACCTGACCTGTGGTCATTTGCAAGGGATGGGATATCTATGTTTGACAACTTTTAGCATTGTTCAATCCATTGTTATTATTATTATGGAAAGAGGCAAAGACACATCAAAAAGTAGGGCCCAATTGTCCAGCAATTTTGGTGTCGTTATCAGTTCTCAGACTAAAACTTAAACTAGGGTGGTAAGGAAACTGAGTCAAAAAACCAAATTCCTGTCTTCTTCATAGATGGATACTTATAAGGTCTTTTTTTTTCCCCTCCTTTTTGACATTAAACAGTTAAAGATTGATATAGAAATGCCAACAGAATATAATGCTGCCCTGGATTTTTTGAGGGAAAGCAATGAGTCACTGGCATGTTTGCTGTTCCGTTCCCTCAAAAGTATGAATCTGCAAGTGTGCTTTTCATCTCCTGAAGGATATTTGAGGCTTTCAGGCACAGATTCTTATGTTTGGTCACAGTGGTGGCCATGGACCTCAAAGTTCTGTCTTGGGGTCTCCATTGTAGTGATCACTAGAATCATTGGTGTTCAAGAGTAGAAGAACTACACAACAGGTTTTATTCTGGAGCATTAAGCAACCTCTACAAGCCCTGTGTCTGTCTCTGATGAACTAACTGACTAACAGCTATTTAACTGAAGGACCATCTCAGTTTCCTTAGGTAGGGATCATCTTTAAATTATAACTTCTATCACCACATCCATGACTGCTTGTAGGAATGTCTTGGACACCTTGCTGGCCTTCTTTAATAATTCCAGGCTCTTCTCATGCATCATAAGGTAATTCAGATATAGGAGACATTGGTCTATATGAAGGAATTCTATCTAGCAAAACTGGCCTGGTAATTGGACAGTTCTCAGGCAGGTCCAATTTCGTAGCATTGTTATTAGGGGTGTGCAAAGCAGGCCCTATTCAATTCAGATTTGGCCTGAATCAGAGACAGTGATTCGATTTGTTGATTCGGATCACTGTCTCTGATTTGATTCAGCCAATTCTGAATCTGAAGATTTGATGCTGATTAGGAGAATCAATGATTCAGACACAGACACAGCTTTAAATATTTTTCTATATATATCTCGAGGTACCAGGCATGGCTCACAATCACTGTGATGCTGGGGCGCATGGAGCATCCCACAGAAGTGCAGGAGGGCCTTTCACATGATCAGCAGTGAACCCAGAAGTGGACCAGAACTACTTCTGGTCCATTTCCAGGTCCACTGTGGAACGTGCCATGGGACCCGCCCCCACATACTCCCCGTGGCTCTGCAATCAGTTGCAGGGGGACCCTGGATGACACTCCAGACCCAGGAGGCACTAGTCACTGAGCTGGGGGAATGTGGGGGGAGGGCCCCCTACATGCTCCCTGGCAAACCGGAAAGAGGACCAGAAGAATTTCTGGTCCACTTCTGGTCTGCCCAGCATGCAGTGTTGCTATGGGATGCTACATGTGCCCCAGCAACACAGCATTCATAAGCCACCTGCTACCTAGAGGTCTGTAGAAAAAACATTTAAAGCTGTGTCTATGTCCAAACCAGTGAAACTTTCCAAATTGATTTGGAGGGTTACAATTCAATTCAGAGAGATTAAAAAGGTCCTCTGATTCAATTCGGATTTGGACATTCAGCCACCAAATTGGGCCGAAGCTCTGCTGAATTGAATCGGGGACCAAAGATTCACACAGCCCTAATTGTTATCTTGGGAGTGCTTTTTGTATGCTTCCATTTTTCCATGTGCAGATTAGATTACCTGTGAACTCAGCATTGGATATTTATGAGAATTTGCCCTTTTTGTAGTAGCTAGTAATGTTTCTTTCGCCTTGTGGAATGTATCACAAAGTTTCAGTTGGGTCCAAGATGACATAATTGAAGAGAGAGGTAATACTAGAAGGCACAGATAAGGGTAAAATGTCAAAAAGCATGTGGGATTTTTCCTCTACCACCAATGCTTCCATGTCCAGAGTCTCAGAAATTCTGCACAGCAGTTCCTGAAACATTGTACAATTACCCTGGTGCCAGGACTGTGTCTAAAACCATGGCTTTGGAGAAGAGGATTTTAGGTCTTAAGGAGAATATTGCTGAGGAAGCCTTGCTGATAGTAATTCTTTGCCAGGTAGTTATTCTTACTGTAGAGATGATGCTGTGTCAGAGATCCAAATGGACAGCACGGTCTTCTTCACTTCTGGAAAAACAGGATGACGATCAACTCCAGTAGTAGGCTTATTGGGACAAAAGCTCCCAACAATACATGTTACGGTTCTGTGGCTGATTAAACTAGGATTGATCAATCTATCCATGCCTTCTTCTGACCCAAGTGCAGAAGACTCCATACAAAAGAATGAAAAGATATGTCCAAGTAATTCCTTGTCACTGTCCATAAGTGATTCTACAGGAGGCACCAGCAGTGATATTGTTGGTGTCTAGAATCATTTTTTGGCACCGAGCTGAAAACCAAGCCAACATCACTAGGCTCTGTAGTGTTAGGCAGTTAAGCAGTTTGCTGCTAGAGAGCTGTACTTGTGGAAGTACAGGGATTGCTGTCTGGAGATGTGCATTTCCCCATGTTAAGTTCCTCTTTGCCTTGTAAAACATATCTTTGTTGCATTGGGTTGACTTCAGGACTGAATCTGTGCCTGGCCTTGATGATTTCAGTGCTAGTTCTGGGGGTAACATGTAATTAAGCAGGGGCACCAATGAATGATAGGATCAGCTTTTTCTTCAAGGTAGAACTTTTGTCTTCACAGTAAGATGTGAACTGCATAGATTGTGCCAAGATACAATTTGAGAGAGACATCCTTGGATTTCTGTTGAGAAGGATCTGCACATGTTAACACACAATAGGCATTTGGAAACTGAATGTTCAAAAAACCTCAATTCCCTTCTCGGCACCCAGTCCCTCTAAAATAAATCTCTAGTATCATAAATCAGAGGTACCAAGATTCCAAAAGTTACGATAACTAGACCATGTAGCACATGTTTTGTTTTATTTTCTACTCCTGTGTTGCTAGTTAAATGTGCTTGGGTATTTTACCTATTTATGTCATAAATTGTATGGCATGGAACATTCAACAGGAAGTGCAATTCAGCCAAATTAATGTTTATGCTTAAACCTTAATTTCTATATTTCCTTACTA
>NW_017729032.1:263765322-263766138 GCF_001723915.1 Gavialis gangeticus | reverse complement strand
ATTCCAAAAGTTACGATAACTAGACCATGTAGCACATGTTTTGTTTTATTTTCTACTCCTGTGTTGCTAGTTAAATGTGCTTGGGTATTTTACCTATTTATGTCATAAATTGTATGGCATGGAACATTCAACAGGAAGTGCAAT
This sequence comes from Gavialis gangeticus, assembly GCF_001723915.1. Taxonomy (NCBI): domain Eukaryota; kingdom Metazoa; phylum Chordata; order Crocodylia; family Gavialidae; genus Gavialis; species Gavialis gangeticus. The sequence goes on along the minus strand of NW_017729032.1, from coordinate 263,765,994 downwards.
TCAGCCAAATTAATGTTTATGCTTAAACCTTAATTTCTATATTTCCTTACTAGTGATCTCACCTGTGGAATAATGCTGGACTAACACATTTGGGGGAAAAATAATGTATGCTGTGTGCAAATAAAAAAATCTTCCCAGGGACTTCAGGAGAACACTAAGTAATTCATTTCCTGAATTTCAAGACAATCCTGCAAGGGAACTGTGTGCCCAGAATAGTCATTAAAACAAATATCCATTTGCTCCAAAGTTTTGCCCTCTCCTACCTTACAGGATACATGTACAGTCCTGTGCTCCAAACTGCTTTGGCAACAGTGATCAAAACAGCAAACATATAGGTGTTTTAAATTTCCTTTGCCCCAGAAAAAATTGTTGCTGCTCTTCCTAAACAACTCCCAAAGCTTCCATTATTGCATTTAAGCCTTGTCTCATAAAGACTCAACACAATGTATTTTCTGAGGAACAGCCCTAACAGCCCTGCCACCAGTCCTTCACTGCCAATCCAGCTTTCCTCCTCAAATACAAGCCTGTCTTGGGGGTACTAGCTCATAAAACCAAGACCTTTCCCCATCCCTCAAAAAAGACAGTTAAACCACAATGCTTTTCCAATACACAGAGCAAATCTATGCTTTCAATCCAAAGTGCCCTATTTATAACTGAGGAAATTATGAAAGC
>NW_017729032.1:263764138-263765311 GCF_001723915.1 Gavialis gangeticus | reverse complement strand
CCAAAGTGCCCTATTTATAACTGAGGAAATTATGAAAGCTCAGAGGAAAATATAACAGAGCTGTTTGTATGTGCATCTGTTCTTCAACTGACTGACAAAACTCTGAGAACAAGTTGACTGCTGTATCTGGACAAAGACTGAGCTGACAGAAAATCTGAAAGGCAGTAAAAGGTATCATGGGCACCACAGTTTTATAACTGCATTTATTAATTTTTGTCAGCCCAAGACTTCTCTTGCACAGTGAGAAATTATCCAGAAATGTCCAAAACATGGACTACTATCTAGATTTAACTGCATCACTCTTCTACATGTAGCTCCTCAGGTCAAATTGATATAACAATACCAACACATCCAAAACAGGATTCCAAACTATAGGCAGGAATTTCAGGTAATAAAAAGAGAGAGAAAGAAAGAGAGAGATTAGGCTGCAGGGGACAGGGAGAGAGAGTGGAGCACTGTGGGATGCTGGGGGACCGAGACTCCTCCTCTTCCTTTCTCCCCCTTCATCATGCTACAGTGCATTCTACAGAGGTTACATGTGGCAATACAGAACAGAACATTACAGAAATGGTGCTGTTGCATCCAGCAACATTTTGATACAGAGGGCATACACATGTGTCCACTCAACTTCTGTAGCATTACAGAGGCATTTGTAGCACTACAAATGTAGCATTTGTCCCAGGCCTTTGTGACCTCCTAACTTTATGAGGAATTCCAACAAAATGGTTGCAATTTAAAATATAGAAAACAAGTGGTGAGTGATGTCCCATTTCAACATCAGTACAGGATTATGTCTGGGAGAACAGGGACTATCCCTGACATTCTTTAATGTGTCAATTGAGAAAATTCTTGGGATGGGCGAATTTAAATAGCCTAGTCCAACTTTTGGGATTTGGTTATTGTAGAAGAGATAAAAGATACACTACACAAAGAATGGAGAGAAAAATTGAAGGAAGCAGCCAGAAAACAGAATTTAAAAATCAATGAGGATATCACCAAATAAATTGTTGTAAATAAAGGAGGTTTTGGACAAATTTACATATAGTCAGGAGACCTATATTATGAAAAAAAAGTATTAATTACTAATAACAGTAAAATGAGACAGAAATTTAGACACAACTACAGAGAACTATGCTGTAACAGGGAACCCTAGCCCTGTTACTAAGAGACAGG
>NW_017729032.1:263756654-263764120 GCF_001723915.1 Gavialis gangeticus | reverse complement strand
GTCACAGCTGGCCGGTCAAGTAGGGGTTAAGGCTCAAGCTCTGCCAGCGGGTCAGGTGACAGGAAGAGGAAGGTCAGGATCTTACAGATGGCATGTGGAGAAGGCCAGAGGGGTAGCAGAGAGGGGGACTCCCAATGACTGTGGTGCTGCAGCTGCAGTCTCTGCTGGAAGAATATGCTACTTTGTGAGCCAGACACATGGCCATCTAAAGTAAGCAGGCATATTTCCAATCTTATTTCTTTATTATCCTTTTTTCATTCTATGGCCACAGAAGCCTACGTTTTGGGTTGGATGTTAATACCTGGAGGATCGGGCTGAGGCTACTTGGGAAGAAGGAGACCTAATTTGGGGACCCACTTCAGTGTGGGGACCCCAGCACCAGAGAGGGTGCAGCATTCAGGGGTGAGTGGATCCCAGCGCCAGAGGGGGCACAATACTTGGGGGTGAACAGACCTTAGCGCTAGAGAGGGTGCTCGAGCCTAAGTGAGTCTTTGAGAGCTAGAGCCTTAGAGTCAAGCCTTGATTAGTGGGTTTTTGACTGACAAGTCTAGCTAGAGAGAGAAGGGGTAGGCCCACAGCAGCCAAGACCCCAACATAAAGAGGAATTTACAAATACCATTTGCGAGGCTTGGGCTATGGTGTAGGGGAGGAATGGAGCTGCAGATAGCGCCCCCTGGCATTGGGGTATACAATGGGCAGCCTCCTGCTTAATTAACAACAATTAATAGCAACAAGGCATGGCAGGAGAGAAGCCGGGTGGTTGACCCCTAACAGGTGGGCGGGGCCACCAGTGGATGGACCCCAAGCAGGCCCCCCCTCCATTACATATCCCCATTAGTTTTGTCTACAGAGAATTTTAGCTCCAAGATGCAGAGAAAGACCAGATTTGAGATACACCAGAACCCTATAAGACTTATTAATTTATATAGACGTGAAACCAGAGCACTTAGAAAAAAAAGAAATGAACAACTAAATACCTTTGAAAATAAAGGCAAATTTTAAAACGTTGAGGGAGAATGACTTCAAAATCACAGGAAAATAGGGCTGGAAGGGACCTCAGGAAATCGTCTAATCCAACCACTTGTTCAAGCCAGAATCATCCCTGTCTTATCCAACCTCCACTTTGTCCACATCACAGTTTTGTCCAACCTGCACTTTAAAACTTCCCAGGATGGAGACTCTACAACCTTTCTAGGTAATCTGTTTCAGTTCTTAACTACCTTCATAGCTAGGAAATCCTTCTCCATATTCAACTAAATCTGACTTGTTGCAATTCCAGTCTGTTACTTCTTGTCCTATCCCCTGTGGACAAAGGGAAAACTCTTATTGCTAACTTCTGTTTGTATTTGAAGACTTTTCAAATGAACTCTTCTCCAGTTCATCCAGCTTTTCTTTGTATGTTTTGTTTGAGAACTAGTCATTTTCACAGCTTTACTGAACTCTTTCCCATTTGTCCACACCTTTCTTGAGGTGTGGAAGAATTTCTATGACTTGCATGCAACATTCTTGTTAGTGCATCCCAGTATGCTACCGTTTTTTCTGCAGTAACAGCATGCTCTTGACTCAGTTTCAACTGGTCAAACACTTGAGAATCTTGGAGTACCAGGCAACGTACAAAGTGTTTGTAGATTTTAATAAAGCATTATGATAATACTGCAAGATGGCCTCTTATGGTCCATTATAACCCCCGGTACTGCAGCCTAGTCAATCATTCCCCAATTTATATTTGTGTATTTAATTGTTCTGTTGTAAGTGCAGTACTTTTCACATGTCCTTATTAAATGTAGTCTATTTGAGTTTGGATCACTTCTCTGAAGTGGTCACTTTGAAGTCTAATGCTATCCTCCATTTTCTACTGCCCCACCAAGCTTGCTGCCATCTGCAAATATACTAAGTGTGCACTTAGTTTAATTCTCCAACTCCTTAATGAAGATAGTACACACTTGAATTCTCTTGATTCCTCTTTCAGCTAGGCACTGAGCCACTGAGGAGCGTTTTTAAGCACAATGAACCATCAGTTATACACCTTCTTTATTGTGCTTTCATCCAGACTGTAATTGCTTAGTTTGCTAAGAAGAATGAAGTGTCAAAAGCCTTGCATAAGTCAATATGTATCACATCTACTTGTATCCCCCATATCTACAAAGCCTATCACTTTGTTTCTAATGGCGGAGAAGAAAATCTAAAAGGATATCAGAGAAGTCTTATGAAAAATAAACAAACAAGTATAGCAACTGCAGTGAAATCCCAAGTTTCTTTGGGTAAATGTGAAATTCCAACAACTTCAGTGGGCACGATAACAGAAGGCTGACTAGCTAAATGCACCTGGAAAGGTCATTCCTAGTACTGATCAAGCAGAAGGTGGTAGGATAGTACTGAGGGCCATGCTACATGTTCAAATTAAAACTATATAGAAATCAGCTATTTACTTACGATCGGGGTGACTGGTACCTCCTGAGTCTGGTGGGGGCACAATTTGTGGGCAGGACAAAAGCCCCATATTTGTGCCCTGGCTTAGTGCCCCCTCTCCCTCCCCCCACAAACACCGCCAGCCCATGCAGCAAAAATACTGCCCCATCCTGAGTGTTGCTGAGTCGGGTCCCCCCCCCCCATACCCCTCTACCAGTTGCCTGTGGTTACTGTTCATTTTTGAGCACTAACTTTATAGCTTGTTCAGTCTTTTGATACCTGGACTAGCTAATTTTCCATCAAGCCAGCCCCAGCCAGTCTACACATATGTTGTGGCACACTGAGTAACTCTGCTGTAGGATAATACTTGTGTCAGGCAGTACTATCCTATAGCAGAGTTAATTATTGTGGCCTAATAGTGCCGCACACATAGATGGTGATGCTTTAATGTGGAGTTGACTAATTAGCTCCACAGTAATGCTACCACTGAAGGGAAATGTAAGTTACCTTGCATTTAAGAGAGAATGTTTCCAGTAACATTGTTTACAGGATGCCCATAGTTTCATTATGACATTGCACAGCCATGCAACTACAAATCATTTCAAATTAATCCTGAAAGCCTGCCAGAGATGAAAAATGATTTGACAAAGGCTGATATTAGGATCAAGGGTTAGTTAGGAACCTCACCTTTTTTTCCTATAAATTGTCCAGTCAAAAAGCAGCCTCCCGATCTCTTTGGAGTCATTCAAATTTCCTGTGACCAGTTTGACATCCTGTAGCTTTCATTTTCCAGTGAAAGTCCACACAGGTGCACAGATTTACATGGCCTCAAAGGAAATAGCAAACAGAACAAAAGAAACAGTGAAATGGAAAAGGAGTGACATCTTTAACGACAGAAATAGATATTGCCAAACAAAGTGCATCAGCTCTTCTAGGATGTGTCCCAGCACAGCTGCTCCTCTACACTGGCCAAAACACACATGGCTAGTTGTCCTTTTGGTTGATGCTGTTCTCTTAGGGAATGAGGGGTCCAATCCTGTGCACATTGGGAATTCTTATGCAAGACTGAGTCCCTCAAGCCCTGGGAGAGCCTGCCTGGCTTTTTGCACTTACCAAGACACACTGCTGGTATTTCTGGGGCACATCTTGGTAAATGGGGAAAGTCAAGGTATTCCCAGTTATTGAGATGTGTCCCTGGGATGTTCACTGAGGTTCATAGGGTTGGAAGGGACCCCAGGAAGTCATCTAAGCCAGCCCTTCATCCAAGGCAGAATCATCCCTGACTAAACTGTCCAAGCCAAGTATCTGTCTAAACTACTGAAAATTTCTAGAGAGGGAAATTCCACAACCACTCAGGACAGCCCGTTCCAATGCTTAGCCACCCTTGTAGTAAGAAAGTTAGCCTGGAGATTAGGAAGAAATTCTCTTTACTACAGGTTGAGGCCATTGCTTCTGGTCCCATCCCTTATGGCCAAAGAAAAAAAGTCTTTCTTCATATTTTTTATAAGCACCTGTTAGGCATTTGAAGACTTAAAACCAGCCTTGGTCTTCTCTTCTCCGGACTAAAAATAATCCTAGTTATTTGAAGTTATGCCAGTTATTGGGGCCTGATCCCATTAAGGAGCTGAACACTTTCATCTTCCATTGATTTCAGCGGAAGTGGGGCATGATCAATCCCTTGCATATGTTTGATGTTTTACACCATTTCTCAAAGTGCAAAAAAATTTAATTTCTAGATATAAATAGAGACCTAACTTATGTAAACCTATCAAATTCAGTGCTATGCCTAATATCCTGATAAAGATCCAAGTTGTTGATGAATATTCATTACAGCTGGCTCTTCTCATGGACTACGTATTATACGATTTTGTGCCATTAATACAAAAATATGTAGGCTGCTTCTATTTTTATTTTATTGGACAAATTTTACTAAAAGTGCCAGTTTCACATTCACAGTCTTTTAGTGGAGCTGCTGTGCACTTCACTTTTATTTTAGTGACCAATCCAATTTACTAGGGCCTAACAAGAGTAAAACAAATTTATAATACATCACCCATCAAATGTGGTAAAGTTCATTAAATTCAAGATTTTGTATCTAAATCTATTTACCAAGTTCTTCACTGTGCTTGCAAACAGTCTTGCATGATGTACTTTAGTAACACTAGAGAAAAAAGCAATCCATGTCACAAACATACAGATATGTCCTAGATCCAAAACACTTTCCTGAACAATCTTTGGCTAGTAAAAAAGAAGTGAGGTGCACTGAGGATAAGCATAATCACTCCAAGGGAGTTTTGAGAAAATAATTCAGCATTTATTTGCTAGTAAATATTTCATACCACCACTATTGAGACGCTCTCAGACAGGAAAGCACCACTTCACCTCTTCCTCCAAAGTGCAGTGATCAATTTATTTGCTGTATATTATGCAGCCACAAAGCGCCTCTGTGCTTTGCATAGTTCTAGATCTGGTGGCTCCTTGGTAAACAGCAGAGACAAAGCTGAGATTCCACTGAAAGCTCTCTCAGTAGAAATACAATTCTAACAGAGATTTTCCTATTACAAAATGTATAGGAAGTCAAGCAAATGTCACTATGACAAGTAGCTTTGTAAAGTCTATGTAAATGGACTGACTGTTTGAACTTCTGAAATGCTGTGTTAGTTACGATACACTACTGGTAACATGCATACAACAAGTTTGTGCACTGCTGGAGGAACTGTGCACTCAGGGATGTGATATTAGGCTGTTTTATCTCTGTTTGTATTCAGAGCCATACAACAATTTTTAACTCAAATTTGGCGTCTTTGGTCACAGTAATGAATCCCCTTTGGGCACTGGCTGCAAAACCCTATAACAGGTGGGAGCTTCCCGCTACCTGCTTCAATGTTTAATGGAAAAAAAATTGTGTCTGCATCACCGGAGACTTAGGTATAAACTTATTATTTCTCTGAACTATCAAAACCTACAGTCACTTGCTGCATATATGATATTTCCCATCCAATGTTATTTGATGCTCACTCTTCCTCCTGCTCTGTTGCTGCCCCCTTGCCCTTACCGATCTAAAATAAATAGGTGAGCATGGCAGGGGTTAAAAAATAATCAAGAGACAGCATCCATATTTATTAGAGGAAAATGCAGCAGAAAATATATTGAGTTATAGGCATAGCAATGCAGAGGTTTGGGGTCTGATCAAATGAAACAAACTCTTAAAATCAGACTACAGAAGCATTGCCTTACAACCTCTGGATCACTTGAATTGTTTAAGCATTTCCTTACAATCATTAACCATTTTTGGTTCAATTACTGGAAAAGTTGAATTTTACAGTGTGGCACTAATCACCAGGTATTATAAAGGAGGATTTATGGCAAAGATGGTGCTGTATTAGAACAGATATGTAGTCAGATAATGGAGCCTTATTTCACACCATCTTCCCCTTTCATTCCTGGTCCAGCCAGGGGACACCAACTTGCCAAACAGTGATACTATTAATCTTCCAGGCTACTCATCTGCCTTTCAGAACAAACCCGTTTTGCACACTCTTGAGCCCTGCCTTACAGTAACATCCTTCACTGTAAGGACAGGCTACAAAGATGCACGTACATGCGATTACCAACCTAGCCTCCACTCATCTTCAGCACCAATCAAACCACACCATGGTCACACATACACACCAGCACTAGTATTGATACAAGGGCCCTGTACAAAAGTAGTAATTTGAAAAAATTCTTATCATCTTGAAGTAAACCGTAGAATGGAAAGAGAAGATGGAAAAGGCATTCCAAAATTCGCGGAAAACCATGATTTTAGCATTGCTGATATAAATACTTGTAGTTATTCCAGTCTTCCTCAGCACCTGCAATGCCAAAGACCACATATACAGCAGCCTTCTTACCTGAAATAAAAAAGGAAAGATGACAAGAGGGGGATCCAGGACTGTACAACATGTCTATACTACAGTGATTGCAGGGACTGCCTTTTAGTTAACATTTTTGATTCATGGGGAATTATTTGCTAGCTCAATATATTTTTGAGCAACTGGGCTGAAAAATTTCATCAAAGGACTGTTCAGTTGTCAAATATACCCCCAATAATATTAATTCCTAATTAAAACCAATACACAGTTTCTGTCAAGTCTTGGTTTAAAATACATTCATGATTTCCAACTATCCCTTGCCCTCAGAGTAAGAGCAGAATGGACTCCTAACTAACTGCTTGAAGAATATTTCAGAGGCATCTTCTCTGGCTGTCAATAACATTCAGAATGTATTTTCACATCCTCTTCCCACTCCTAAGGAAGGTTGTCCTTAGCAAGACTCCCACAAGCAGTACATAAATCACAGCAAGCACTCATCATACAATGCACAATGATGAGAAGCATCCATTTTCATCACCAGGCATCTTCAGTCTTCCAAATGCACACTCCACTGTCACTCTGCAGTGATTCAGCATATAGTTCAGCCATTCCTTCCTCTTGTCCAAGTTCATAATAATGACTTCAGAAGTCAGAGAAGCAGGTTTAAAACCTGAATTATTCAGAATGGCCTGAATCATAACTCAATTACTCTTCTTCATTGTATCTCCAGTCCAACCTTTCTGTATGGTCTGCTCCCAATATCCTGCACAGGCCCCCGCTTCTGCTGTTGGTGTTGCCAAATCTTGTAGGGTGCATTGTGGTGCTACAGGGCATCTCAGGAGATGATCCATAGTTTGCTTCTACTGACAAACACTTTGGTTGCCTGTGTAGAGGCCCCATGATTTCATGAAAAAGTTGCTTCTGCTGAGACCCACTCTCAATCTATTGAGGCTCTGCCATGTATGCCATTTGTAATTAGAGCCAGATGCTACCTCCTCACTAGGGGTTACTCCTCACTGGTTCTGTTCATCAGTTTTGTGACTGTGAACGAGTCCCTTTGTATATGGCTCTACCAGTGCTGCACACCCCTAAAAGAGGTACGCTACCTCCTTGGGGCACTCACCTGCCACAACGATGGTAATAATTGGAGAACTCTCTCCCTGAGAAGGAAAAATCAGCTCCGCCATCAGGTCTGTGTCTAAT
>NW_017729032.1:263745940-263751654 GCF_001723915.1 Gavialis gangeticus | reverse complement strand
CCTTGGGGCACTCACCTGCCACAACGATGGTAATAATGGGAGAACTCTCTCCCTGAGAAGGAAAAATCAGCTCCACCATCAGGTCTGTGTCTAATATTCCAAAATAATCAGTTAATAAAAGAGCCTCACAGACCCTACAGGGGGCTCCGCCAACCCCAGTACCCCTGCCACAGTCCTCCACATTTAAGTATAGGCTCCTGCTGTTAAGGCATCACAGCTAGGAGCAGCTCTCAGTACCTTCCTGGATGACTCCCAAGAAGCCTCTACAGTCTACTAGAAACAAAAATGAAAAAATATGGGCTGAGGTATTCCTCACCCCTGGCCTCCCTTGCTCTCCAGTGCAGAGTTTCCCCTCGCTACTGCTTGTGTCCTTTTGGGCTTTCCGCCCTGCACTCCCAGCCTATCAATGCTGGGTTCTGGTCCCCAACTGTAGCTCATCTGTCCTGTATTGAAGGGAATCACCTGGCCTGAGTTAACATCAAGTGACTCCTCCCTTGATGTTATAAACAACCAGGGCTGTTCCAGCCCTGTCTTAGTGTTTCCAAATAGGGCTTTTCTTTTCCAGGGGTTCCATTTCCCAGTGGGAACCTTAAGGAGGCGAGAGCATCTCTGTCTCTCCCTGGGACTCTCTGCAACACAGGCTTTCCCTACAGGGATACTTTTCCCCTCCACTTGAGAGCACTCTGCAGGGTTTAGTCTTTTCCACACTCCCAGATCTGTCTAGGGGCTTCTTCTGTTTGCTGCCTCTGATCTGGCTCTGTAGTTGCCCTGTTTTAACTGCTCCTGTGACCTGCCCCTTTACTGTTGGGGCCACTTGGCTTTCAGATGCTAAGGGGAAGGAATCAAGCATAGATTTTCCTCCTTCCACTCTCCCTACTCTTCTACAGTTACCTAATTATTTCCATTCTTTTTGCCAGAGAGTAGTTCCCGAGGGTGCCCACCAGCCGTGCAGGGGCTCAGCACAAACTCCCATACTGAGCTGCTACTGCCAGAAGCCACTGCCATTTCAGCTGGCCAGTGCCCCCAGTCCCAGCCCAAGCCATGGCAGGACAAGGCAGCATGGCTGGGGAGAAGGCAGCATGCACCTACCCTGGCCCTGGCCCTGGCCCTGGCCTGCAGCATGGGGCAGGGTGATCACTGGGCACTATAGTGGCAACGCCCTGGATGCCTTGGCATTCCTGGAGCTGCAGCACTGCAGACACCACCACCACCTCCTCCTCCATGCAAGTAAGAGAAACTGCCTGCCCATCCCTACCCCTGGCAGGGCATGGTGGGACTGATCCTGATGCGGGGATGCTGCCTGGGTTCCCCTGTGCTGGCTGAGCACCCACAGACTGCTTCCCACTGCTAAATTACTAAACCTCACACAGCATATCAAAGATGGTTTTCAACACAACTTGATCACTGGTGCAATGTTTCTTGATCTATCTTCTGCGAATGATACTGTTGAACACCATGTCATGCTCCACAAACTATATCTCATGACCAGGGATCCAGGTTTAACATTTCCCATGGAAAAACACAGATTTTCTCCTTAAAGAAGAAAACATGGATTTTCTCCTTTGAAGCAGGAAACTGTGGATTTCCCCTTTTGCAAATAGCTGTCTTCAGGCTGGCAGAGTTCCAGCCTGAAAAAGCTGCTTGAAAAAGGGCAGGCAACCCTCAACCCTGTCCAGAGAGGGAAGGGGAGGAGGGGGTCGGGGTACAGCCTGAGAATCTGAGTCAGCCAGGGCTGGTTCAGACTCATTGTCCCTCCTATGGCCTTTGGAGTAAGTGCAGCTTGTAGGAGCTGGGGGCCAGGGACAGCTGGGTGCCCGCTCCAGCAGGGCTGGGGTAGTGCCCTGTGGATCGAGTGAGAGTCATGCTGCCCAGGCTGGGGAGGGCAGGGCTTGTAGGTACTTAGTACACACCTGGATAGGTAGTACACACCTGGATAGGTAGCTCTTTATAAAGCAAAAAAAAATTACATTTAAAAATCCATTAAAGAATGTATTCATGTATGCAACTACAAATGCAAAAGCAAGATGGATTTTTCATCACTTTAGGTCTTACATAAGCAATGATTTGATTCCTTCCTTTTAATGATTGATTCCTTCCTTTTAAAACTCAGGTTTCTCTAGTTTTAAATCTATCTATTTATCTATAGTATACTGTACATACATAGCATAACGTACAAATAAAGGGTGGAGTTTGAAGAGACAGAATGATTCTCTTCAATTTTTCGAGCCTCCTACAGCTCAATTGCAGGTATGTATGTGTGCTTCCTGAACCTACTTAGGAACTACCATTTTTCTAAATGCAGTTAAGGAAACCTGTTTTAGCATCTTCACAGCTTTATGGAGACTCCACAAGTCTCAACAAAAGTTTTTTTTCACTCAGTTTACTAGTAAAGAGCTGTACTTCCCCATCAGTATTATCTGATTATACTCATGGTTGGAGCCCTTTTCCGGGAAGGGTCAGCTGCTGGAAAATCCTAAATCCCATCCCAGAGATTAAGCACTGACAAAATAATTGTACTGCATCCAGGTGGGGCAGGGAATAGCCTTCTGGCAGAGACCAAGTACTTTCCGAAGCAAAATTTCATCATTTACTTTTTCCCCTTTAAAATCCAGGCATAATTACCAAGCCTATTATACTTGGAGGCCTTCCCAGTGGTTCACTCGGCCTGAAACAAGCAGGGGGTGGTTCCAGCCTCATCCAGATTCAATTGTGATACCATAGTGATGGTTTATTTTCTACATGAAAACACAATGACTTATTTCCTCAGATGATTCTTGGAAGGTTCTATTCTTTTTCTGAACCTTGTCTTCCATGTCAGACTTTCCCCGGGTACCAGGAAGAAAGCTCAAGGATCCTTCTTTTTGCTGTAGTGAAGATTCAAGTGTGACATTGCGAAGACAGTGTTTGTGCAGGAAAGGGTTTAGTCATATGCCTATGCCACCAGACAGTCCTAGTGTAGACACAGCTCATACTGACAAATAAAGGGTCTAACCAGTGTAGGTTACCTAGTGGCTGCTTCCTTAACAGAACAAGCTGCATCAGCAAAACAATAGTTTTGCTGGCAAAACCATGTCTGCACTACAGCTTGTGCTGGCATCGCTACATTGACAAGAGTCTCATCCCTGATTAGTATATGCTGGCAAAAGCTGTAAATGAAAGCCAGCCCTCATTCTGTGAGGAAATCAGACAGCACATGGGGGAAACAACAGACTGGGCTTTAGTGGGCACATCTAAATAAGATGCTACATCATGGTAGCAATGTACTACAGCGACATAGCATCAGTGGGCAGTGACGTGCTCTCTCGCTGTAGTGTGGCACTACAGCAATAGTAGCAGCAAAAAATAACCATGTGACACCAGCACGGTGCAGTAACAAAAGCACCATAGGGGCACGTGTAGACATGTCCACTGTTACCTTCTGCCTGACAACAGAGACACTCCACTTCTGAGGAAAAGCAGATCTTCCCATCTGCACAGGGAGCAAAATAACCACCACTGCTTTTGTGTTTATGGCAGGAGTCGAAACCTCCATGGGGCAAGCACTGGGGGAGAGCTTTGGGAAGATTTGTGACAGATGGCTCCACCTTGACTTGGGTTCTTGTCCCATTACCATCATGTAAACTTCTGGTCTTTGGTTTTCTTCATCCATAAAATGAAAGTTTAGTTAGTTCTGTAACAGGGTTATTGTAAGACTTAGTAGGTACAACTCTGTGTAATTCAGGCACTATAAAACTGCAATATAGTCTTACATGTTGTTGGCTTCAGAGCAAGTAATTAGATAAAGTCTAAGACAGTTAATATTCCTGTATGCTATTCACTAAGCTCCGATGGCTCCCACATCATGTTTCTGACAAAACTTTAAAAGCTATGTATAGTGAAGGTTTTGACATTGGGTTTTGAATATACACTTCAAACTTTCCTGGGACCTTACATTTCTTTCACTTTTGCATGAAGGAATGTCCTTACAGGAACTCAGTGCTAGCAAATGGGATACTTGCTGCAGCCCAGGTGCAGCTGTTAAAGCTGTGGAACTCTTGTTCTTTAGAAACAGGGATGATTCATCCGCTATTGTTTCACAATTAACATCTCCCTTAGCTTCATTAGTTAGTGGCTGAGGCAGCTTATAGTTATTCATATTTTTTCACTTATTACCAAGTTTAGAGCTGCCCAACATGCTGTCCTCTCCTTGCAGATGCACTGCAGGCACAAAATGAAACATGCTTATACAGTACACTTCATATCAGGAGGACAGCTTGTATGATAAGAACATGGCTTTTAATGTAAGAGATGGCAAGACAGGCTGGTGTCTCACTTAATACGAAGTGTCCACATTTGCAGTGCTGTTTTTGGCTGCATATTAGGATATTTATTTTATCCCTCGAGATGCTCCATAATGTTCTCCTTTCTTAGGACAAACATTTCCACAGTAGAAACTTGCTGAACTTTCCATCTTAATCTTTTAAATCTCTCAAAAAGTAGACAAGGGCATCACTACCTAACAAAAAATGGGATTTTTGTCATGGGTCTGCAAAGATTTCAAGGAAGTTCACTCCTATGAACCTGTAACAACACAGCTGTCAGTCCAAAGGGGCAGCTTGGTGTAGGTGCTAATGTATGCAGTCTGGAAGGTAAATTGTCTTTATTTGTGCCTGGCTTGGTACTGTCTAGGATTTAGAACCGCATATTATATAAAAAAAAAATCACTTTATTGAAGGCTTATAATTCTTCCTTAGAGGAAATTATAACTAATACTTGGCTCCTGTGTTTTATAACCCCTCAAAAAGTTATAGCCTTGTATCTCAAAGTCACCTGTTACTGGTCTATGAAGTGCTAGATTTTTATATGTATACATGTTGGGCATGAATACAGGCAGATAGCAACAAGGATTAGAGCCCAGTCTATAAAGTGACTAAAATAATAATCACAGGAAGGAAAATGTTTTATGGATGAAGAAAAAGTTTATAACTAATTTATCTACCAAAATCTTTGGGAGAACAAATTAAGATTGGAAAATATACATCTATTATGAATTAACGTATTGATTTTTATTAGGTTATTAAATAGAAAAATGTAAACCTATGCAATACAGAGATATTGTAACAGGGACCCTGTGGCCCCATTACTGAGAGCTGCTAAAGAAAGAAACTTACCGGGTCAGCAGCAAGATGCCTGGGAGAATGACATCATCAACCAGCACTAGGAGTATCCGCCGCACCTGAGGATCAAAGAGACTTTCAAATTGATAATTGAAACTAACCCAGTTAAAAGATCGAGGATTGAAATGAGATCTCCCCCAGATGGGGAAAGGAGATCCATAGCACAGAGACTGAGAGTGATGGAATAGACTTTGTGCAGAAGCATGAGAAAAGCCGAAAAGCAGCATCCCCTTGGGAGGAGAATACCAAGGAGTGACTGGGAGAGACTAACACTGAAGATTGTTTGACCAGGTAGACAAACTTTAATTAGACGCCTTTTCGACCAGATTGTTGGCCAGATGGCCAGATTATAAATAGTTTCATAGTTAGTAGGGTCGGAACGGACCTGAGCAGATCATCAAGTCTGACCCCCTGCCATGGCAGGAAAGAGTACTGGGGTCAAACAACCCCAGCAAGGTGATTGTTTAGCCTTGTCTTAAAGACCCCCAGGGTAGAAGCCAGCCACTTCGCTTGGAAGTTGGTTCCAGATCCTAGCTGCCCTAACAGTGAAGTAGCGCC
>NW_017729032.1:263740684-263740940 GCF_001723915.1 Gavialis gangeticus | reverse complement strand
CAGAAAGACTATGTCCACTGCTACCCCTGCATCTAATGATTTGGTGATCTGGTTGTAGAAGGCCACCAGCTTGGTCTGACAGGACCTGCTTCTAATGAACCCGTGTTCATTGCCCCTAAGCATAATATTGCCTGCTGGCCCCTCGTGGCCTTGCCCCAGAATAATTCGCTCAAAAATCTTACCCAGGATCGAGGTAAGACTGACTGGTCTATAGTTTCCTAGGTCCTCCTTCCTTCCTTTTTTGAAGATGGGAACC
>NW_017729032.1:263712680-263739333 GCF_001723915.1 Gavialis gangeticus | reverse complement strand
CCCCTGCCTTTCCTCCCTCTCCTGTCCCTCCTGTACAGCCTATAGCCCTTAATATTCACCGCCCAGTCATGCGTTGGGTCCCACCACGTTTCAGTGAGCCCCACTATGTCTGGGTTGGTGTCAGCTAGCAGGAGGGTAAGTTCCTCCTGTTTGTTTCCCATGCTACGAGCATTTGTGTAGAGGCATTTGAGGCCTCCTGTGGATGTGTGCACTGACCCCCTAATCTCAGCATTGACCTGGCTCCTATTGCTTACCTGTGTATATGTTCCGCTCGTCGGTCTAGGCTGGGCTGTACTTGTGGGTGCTGCTTGGTTTAACGGTCCAAGTCTTCCTCCGCCCTCGTCTTCCCCTTCCCCCAACGAACCTAATTTAAAGCCTGCCAGAGGAGATCTGCCAACCTAGAAAAGAACACACGCTCACCTTTAGGGAAAAGGTGGAGCCCATCCCATCCGAGCACGTTTCTCATTGTGATGTGTGGGTCATTGTTAAGGAAGCCAAAGCCCACCTCAAGATACCATTCCTGAAGCCGCCAGTTGGTCTCTGCGATGCATGTCTCATGCTGTCTTCCACGTCTGCTCACTGGTAGGACAGAAGAGAATACCACCTGTGCACCTATCTCCTTCAGCACACCACAAATAGATTGTGTTGAGTTTGTTTTCTGCAGAAGAGAGGGGGAAGGAGGACTTATTAGCAATTAGTTCAGTTTGTGGGGTTTTGGGGGAGTTTACATTAAGGACCTAGTACCTTGAGGTATTGTGTTACCTCATAACCAGAATTGGGTATTCTTTTGGAGAATAAGCAAATCTCCAGCCACAGAAGCACTTAGAAAATAAAAGCATAAGATGACCGATTTAGACTGTAATTAAGAACACAATTATCCATGTGTTATCTTTGAATTAACTCCTATCAAGTCGTGGCAGAAAAGAAAAACACATGCAGGAAGCTCAGAGTTGAAACATTTCTCTTTATAAATTGGTTTTAGGAACACCCGCTCACAGATATAAATAGCAAAGAGAGATATAAGCAAGCTATTCAGAGAGTAATTAGTATTGTTGCACTACAGCTGCCTAAAAAAAGGTATCTACTAGAGGTGCACCAATGCATCAGTCTGATATTGAATAGGTACTGATATAAAGAAAATTGGCTGCATCAGCTGGGCTCTTCTTGGCAGGCCTGGGCTCAGGGGCTGTGGAGGAAGCTTCAGCCACCCCAAATTTTGCCATAGCCCCACTCCCAGCGCCACCACCGCTAGATGCCCAGCACACCCCTGGCTCTTCCCAGCATGCGGGTGGAGGCAAGGCCGCACTGGGTGTACAGTGGCACTGCGGAGAGTGGGGCTACAGCAAAATTTAGGGTAGCTGCAGCCCCTGGCATGGCCCTGGCTCCAGCCTGCAGCTGCAGCCCGCCCGCCCCACCCCACGCAGATCCAGGGGTGCACCCCTCATGCCCTCCCAGGGTGCAAGCAGTAGTGGGAGCTGCCCCCCGATGAGCCATTGCTCCATGCTCCATCCTGTCTGGATAGCACCTGTCCTTGTCCCTGCCCCTGCCCCTACCCCCTCCCTCACCGTGGGGGGCATTGATCTGCCCCACCCCAGCCCCTTCTTCTCCCCTCCCCTTCCACCACAACGGACTTACCAGCTGCATGCAGCTGCATCAGAAATCAGATCAGTATCGGCCAACATGCCTCCTTAAAAATTAGCTATCAGCATCAGCCCCCAAAATCTCTATCAGTGTACCCCTCATATGTACTATAGCACAATTTATTGTATAAAAGTCCAGTAGGTTTAAACATCAAAAAACACTGCTGTAAAAGGAGATGCAAGTACTTCTAAACAGGAACCACTTAAAAATGACTAAAACAGGCAAGGTGTTAATTTAAGCAACTAGAGAAGTGACAATCAAGTGAAGGATGGAATGGTATTTATCCAAAGTAAAGTGTTGTTTAGAGTCAAAGTGTGACTTTCTATATGTTGGAGCTTTCAGAAAGCCATCGTCTGGCTTGCTGTGGTAAAAATGAAGACAACCTGGGATTACCAACAGTGTTGCAATTTAATCCATTTTAACCCAGGCAGGGTTGAAACCCAATTCAATATGTGGTTACTGAGGTCTGGACCCAAACCAACCTTGTGAGGCTGGCAGGGGCTGGTCCCAATCCATCCATGCAGGTCCCAGAAATTTGGCAACAGAGCAGTGGTAGTGTTAATTGTCACCACTCCCCTGTTGCAAAATTTGCAGACCCATGGGAAGCCCTGTGGGTTGGATAACATGACTCTGTGGGCTGAATCTGGCCTGTGGGCTCAGGGTTGAGCACCCCTGCCCTAGAAGACTTGTCACATCCCCAGTCCACAAAAATAATGAGAGAACTGAGAAAGAGAAAGGTTCATACATAAACTATAAGTCAGAGAGGCCAAGAGGCTAGAGTTCTGGAAAAAGACATGCTTAAATTCCCAGGGTTCACTGGGCATGAGGGGCATGGCACCCGGAGCACGAGACCCTGCTTATATGAGGTGATAAGGGACAAAGGCCATGCTCAGAGAGAGTGCCAGAAAGACCAAAAACAGAGACAGTGATGGAGCTTGAAACCACAAGGAGCTTACAAAGACATATTTAAAGGCCAAATGAAACATGTTAAATGAGGAGCTAAGAGATATTTCTAATTTGCCCTGGCTTGCAGCTAGTCCTGCCCAGTCTCTGGAATCTATAAAACATACATAGAAGCAAACAATGCAAATTGTTCAAGCTATTTGAGAGGCTTCCTTCTCCCATTTCGAGCAACATAGTAAAATTGAAAGAAAAGGCTCAACCTGAACAGATCACATGCTGTAATAGCATATGGTGGGGGCAGTTCAGTACGATACTACTTGAAACAACATCAAAATGGAACAGCTGGTGAAATTTCACACAGCCCTACTGCCGGATAGTTGCTTTTACACTTTGAGCGGACTAGAAATCAAAGGGGCTGCAACTGCACCACTGCACCCCACCTGGATCTGCCCCTGTTCCTATGGTAGGGAAAAAAAATTTCTCTTTTATCATCTGGGAATCAAGGTGAAAGTCTGAATAAAGAATGACTCAAGAGCTATTAAAAAAGTATCCTGGAATCAGACAAGCAGAGAGTAAGAAGGAGTTAGGGTCTGCAGTGAAGAAGTCTGTAGCAGAGTTTGCAAATACTGAGACATAAGGGTTAAGTAGGCCCAGCTTCCGAGTGAATCATTACTCTCATGCAACACAAACTTTTGTTGCTTTAGTCCTTTTCTTTGTGGCAAGCTTACCGATAGCAGCCCGGTGCGTCTGGGCTTGAAGAATCCTCCTTGTGATTGGTGGAACCCTTCCACCAACCAGGCAATTGCTGGGGAGGGGTTTGTCCCACCCCTGCCCAGGGCGAGGCAGAGAACCCAGACCTGGTTGAAGTCTGCACCTTGCTTCAACCTAATTGGTCCGTCTGCAGTCTGGGGGTGGAGCTTCCAAAAAGAATAAAAAAGCAGTGTGCCCAGCACATGGGTGGCTGTGTACAGGGACAAAGAAGAGGACTGGGCAAAAGAAGAGCTGGCAAGAGCTGGCCAGTGGGGGCAGAGCTGTTTCCCCCGAAATGCCCAAAGACCCTCTTTGCCAGATGGGAGCAATGAGATGCCGCAACCCACAGCCCCACCGCTGAGAAGTGCAGCATTAGTGCATGGATCAGTGCACAGAGGAGAGACCCCTGTGTCTCCTGCAACCCCTGGCATGGAGCCAGGAACACGGTGCTTGGGCTGGCGCATGGAGCCAGATCCTGGGAGCTGCATGAGGCAGCTTGGGTCTGCATCTCCAGTCAGTGCACAGGACAGTGCACAGAGCTGGGATTCTGGGAGCTGCACAAGGCAGCTCAGGTCTCCAATCTCTGGCAAGGGGCCGGGACACAGTGCCAACGGCATGGCATGGAGCAATCTGGGAGGGAGCAGGAGCCTTAATGGTAGTGTATAGTCCCCCCTTCCCCCCCTCCCGATTCTGCTCTGAGTACAGTTATGTCAAAGTAGTATGCTTGTAACTATGTTATTAATATACTTCTTTTGGTCTATTTATATTAATAAATCTGTATACAGTTAAGTCCATATTGTCCTGGCTTGTCTCTACAGGGAACAGGAAAAACTGGGCTTCGATTGCAGTTTCCCCTCGCAGCTCTCCTGCCTAACCAGCACTTCCCTTCCATTGGAGGAGGGAGCACTTACCCTGGTGCACCCGGGTTACATCTTTATGTTATGTTCCTTTGAATAATCAAATACAGGGTTTTTTAAGTTGCTGTATTTACCTACCAGACACAGCTCCCAAACAGAGACCTACAGTGAGAGCCAAGCAGCTGGACCTGCTGAGAAGACATAATTGGTAAACAAGGAGCTGTTACTTTTGCTATAGTCTAAGAGTGCCAAAAATTGAAGGATTCCAATCCAGGAAGTCCAGGGACAGCCCAATCACTTGGAAGCAGGGGAGCTTGGAGGGGAGATGAGGGAGTTGACCATGGAGAGAGGAAAGATGTGGGGTCAACAGTACCATTCACAATAAATTGTGACAGGAGTGAAAGGGGATTTCAGTAAAAGTCAAGCCCAATATATAGGGATCTACCTAAATCACACCAGGAGTATGCTGTGTGGCAACTCCCTTAATCTTGCTCTTTTCACTGTGTTCACCCCCCCCACCACCACCACTGATTGGCCGAGGAGCCCTGGCAGCCCCACTGCTTCCTGTTGAAGAGATAGGAGGCAAAAGCCACAGGATCTGGTAGGACACACTACTTTAGAGAACATGGAATCAATTTTGCTTGTTACAGAGCGAAGTCATGCTGTTAGACCAAACATACATGCTTCCATAAGGTAACTGAAGTTAGGTATGTTCTGAACTCTGACCGCTGTATGCACGTTTCTGGAATTCATACCTTCTGCATTTCAGACCGTGCAGATCCACATATGGTGTTATGGGCCAAAAGATGATATTTCCATCATAACATACACATTAATCCATTCTCACCATCTGAAATCCATCTAAATGCAGTCCATGTCAAATGCACAAGTGATTTCACTTCAGATATGGAGTAATCTACATACCATCTGATGCAGACTATGTAGTGAGCTATTGACAATATATATTTGTACAGATGTATCTAAAATAAAACTTGCCAGCATGAACTTTGCACCCAAGAAACTCTATTTTGGACAGTATCAGGTAGAATAGAAATAGATGTCATATGTTAGGTTTTAGGTTTCAAGTCATAGCTAGGTGGAGCACAGCCTGGATTTTATATCATCTTGAGTTGAATACTAGTTGCATAGAAACTGAAGGCAGATTTGGAAGAACTGGAGTTTATAGGCACAGAAGGGCACCTGTACATGTGCACTGAGTCTGCTCCAATGTGCTATAATTACAACATATTGGAGCAGATTGATTAATTGGGTCTGCTGGAGCATGTAATTACCATGCTCCAGCAGACTCCAGCGTCACATGCATCAGCGTTACTGCACGGAAAAATGGCAGCGGGGCAGTTTAACTAAAGCTTGTTTGATGACCTTTAGTTAAAGTGCCCCCACCGGCATTTTTCAGCATGGGGATGCTGATACACGTGACACTCCAAGTGCTTTAATTAGACCCTCCCCCACGGAACATGTATATAAATGCCCCAAGAGACCAGTATTACAAGATGAGTAGACAAGGCTAAATCAAACCAGATATTTCAGTCCTATTTCATTAAATCTATCAGATACCTCTTACTTGTACAAACCAAATTTATCAAGTAATAAACTAAAAAAAAATAAGTCATATATAATGGAAAGTTATAGGCATTCTGTTCAACTATCCAATCTTGACAAAAAACTGGGGCGCTGTTCTGCCATCATTTAGCAGCATCAAGACAGAAAAGTTAATTGTTCCTCCTCTCTCTCTTTACTGTTCATGTAGATAAACAAGACACATCACTTTACAAAGTAAAGAAAATACTTCTCTGATGACATATTTACTCAAGTACAAGGTGAGGTTCCCCCTCACTTCCCCCCCCATCAGCATGGGAGGGAAAAGCTCCTCATCTTACATTTTGCATACAAGGAAACCTCATTAAATACGTTGTGCATCATTGAACTGCTGCCAAAAGCAGAATATGCTCAGTAATGGAAACCAACTATGGGGTTGATCAAATGCAGCCAACACTGAGCATAACTAAGACACAAGGCCCATATTGGGCAAGCATACTGATAAGAACCCTTTTTTGTGTGCATGGCCCTTAAAAAAAGGGGCAGTTGTTCCCCTAGGAGGCAATGAGCACCAGGCCTGAAGGTACTGCAATACCAAGCCAACACTTGGAGAGGCATGCACATGTGTACACGTGTGTGTGTATATGAGTCCATTAAAATAAATGGGCTGTTGCTCCCTAAGGAGGGAACTGGCACAGGGCCTTGAGGTACTGCATTACCAGGCCAGCATCAAGAGAGTCAGAGCCAGTCCTGACACCTTCCCTTTGGTGCCAAAAATGTTGTCTCTTAGCCAAAAGACCAAGATGCTCTTGGGAACCAACGAGATTTTTTTTAATTTCATGTCTCAAGCCAAGTTAGCCAGATCAGTTCCAAAGTCATTCAAACCTGTGTGGCACTACCACCAGGAAGTATCTTCCCTCCCAGACTTTTTAGCCTGGGGCTTCAGATACTCCTAAATCCATAGCAGGCATCCTTTGTATAGGCCCCAAGCCCAGAGTACCTGGAGTGCCCAAAGTTTATGGAGTACCTGTGCTGAAACTTTCCATGGTTTCATAAAAGGTAAAGTGTGTACATTCTGGATGAACTAAGTCTATAGGTACCTGTACTAACTTGCCTGTACTGTACTAATTTGCCTGTAAGCACATAGGAAAATTTACAGGTATGCTTATTTCAAGATTAGTGTTTTCAGCTTTGCTTCTTACTCCCATGTGCTAAAGGAGAGAAGCGCCTGACAGTAAGGAAGGTGGGGAAGGGACTGCAGGGAGAAGAGTTGGGGAGGTCAGAGGGCAAGGGGCTACCTGACTCCCCAAATTTATTTTCCCTGATGTAGCAGTGGAAAGGGAACAAATAACAAAGACTCCAATGATTAGATCCTATCACAATTATATACATTTCCCATGTAGAATGTAATTATTGGAGGTTGTCTTATATTCAGGGTTATCTTATATTCAAATAAATATGGTAAATCTCAAAGCATAACAGGGACAAAGACCATTATGGATGGTATTTTCAAATGCACTTAATACTGGTATTAACTGTGTACCCACTCAGGTTAATAATGAAAGTTCTTGAGAGTTTTTATAGTAGAACAATACTGAGTTTGCCTGAAAAATCTCACCCTGGAGGTACAGGTTTTTTTTTTTAACTCCCTAACATGCAAGAATGTTTGGTTCTGTACTATTGATTCAGGCCAGTTTCTCCAAATCATGCTGGGTCATCAGTATGAGAATGGACTTCTGACCTAACAAAACCAGACAAAAGAAGACTTTGCAGGATTTGGAAAACATTTATAAACTAAACAGAAAGCAAACCACAAACCAAAGCACTTAAAAATTAGACAAAGAAGGGAGAGGCAAGGATTTCTTAGGGTGATACCTTTTATTGGATAACGTGCAGAGTTGGGATAGAATTAAAAAGTTAGTCTATCTGTATCCCAACTGTGCAGTTGGTCCAATAAAAGATATCACCCTAAGAAACCCTTGCCTGTCACATAATTTATGAACCATCACAGCTACAACATAGAATCGTAGAAAACTGGGGTTGGAAGGGACCTCAAGAGGTCAACTAGTCCAACCCCTGCTCAAAGCAGGACCATCCCCAACTACATTATTCCACCCAGGGCTCTATCAAGCCAGGCCTTAGAAACCTCCGAAGATGGACATCCCACCACCTCTCTAGGTAACCTGTTCCAGTGCTTCACCACCCTGCTAGTGAGAAAGTTTTTCCTAATATCTAACCTAAACTTCCCTTGTTGCAACCTGAGACCATGGATCCTGTTCTGTCATCTGAGAACAGTGTAGCTCCATCCCCTTTGGAACCACCCTTCACATACTGTAATTAAAGGCTGCTATCAAATCCCACCTCAGTCTTCTCTTCTCCAGACTAAATAAGCCCAGTTCCCACAGCCTCTCCTCATAAATTGTGTGTCACCTCCATCTTATACTACAAAGAATTGAATAAGGTAACATATAATCAATTGAGATTTCCATCTCATAAGAAAAATAATTTCGGGGGGGTTTTTATTTAAATAAAAATTATTTTCAGTAACTTAAAAAAATCCTCTCTCTTCCCAGGAGAAAAAAAAATGCAGACAGAGAAACAGAAAGAAATTTGTAACTTCTGCTTTTCTCTCAGCATCTGGTAACCAGATGCCCAAGTCCACAGAGATGAATGCAGCACAAGTCATTTCATATGGTAAGACAGGTCTATCTTAATAACCATAAAACATCCATTATTGAGGAACCTGTAGACAGGTTTTCAACTCGACATGAAGAGCAACGTTTCAAAAGACAAGCTCTAGGAAGATGCCAATGTTAGAAAATCAAGTTGAATCAAGACTAGCTGTGTTCCAGGTCAACTATATTTTGAAGGAAATGAGGTATATTAAGAACCCAACATAGGAAAAATAAGGAGTGCTTCTCAACTTTAGTGTAAGGAGATTTCAGCCATTATAGCTAAACACAAAGACTATACAGTTCACTTAAAAAGCAGTGCTGGAGCATAAACTATGTTTTTCTTCTCATCATGTAGCAGAAAATATTCAGAATGGAAACCTAACTGGTAAATGAATACATTTGATTCATATTAACTAAGTAATCAATATGAATTATGAGTAAAGGAACGTGCTATCAAATGGAAAGAGCCAGGGCAGGATGAAATCAGAGATGGAAATGCATAATACTGGAAATTTAGAAAACAGATGCAAGCTCTCCCCAAATGCAGACAATGGATCAGTCAAAATAAAGGGAATATGACTGAAAAGGGGGAAAATGAATTATTGGCCATATTTAAAATTGTCCTGTTGTAACAGGACTCAAGAGGAGGGGGTCCTCCATCACTGGGATGGGTCTCATCACCCTCAGTGCACTGTAAACCTCCCTTTTTCTGATTTCCTGCCATGCCTTGCTGTTAAAATTAATTTGGGAGGTATCCTGTCTCTGCACTAGAGAGGAACCTGACAACATTTTCCCCCTAGACCATCAGGGTTTCTGGTGCTCACTTGCCTTCCAGCTATCTTCTCTCTACCATGATTTCTACCCAGCTGAGCCCAGCTGTCTGACCCTTCTTGAGCTTTAGTCTTTCTGGGTTTGTGGTCCTCACCTTCTGTCCTTTCTCTTAGTGCATTAACCACCTTTTGGCTTCTGTCCATCTGGGGTCTAGGATCCAGGGCCTATGGCCTGGTAAGGCCACCTCTTAACCTTTAGGCACAGGAACAGACCCTCAGGCCCTGCACACCCAACTCAGGTTCCAGCCTTGCTGTTTTTATCTCTATGACTCTGGACCTATTCCTCAGACTGGAGTACATCTTACAGGATGTCAAGCAGTGCTGTGTGAAATTTTGCTGGGTGTTTCATTTCAACTTGTTTTGAGCTCAAAACAGCAAAATTGAAACAAAACAAAAGGCTTCAAAACAGCCTTGAAATGAAACGAGGGCACTTGAAATGTTTTGAAAGTTTTGAAACATTTTGAGTTTCAAAGCTAGGCTTGCTTGCAGGGAAACAAAAACTAAGGAGAGGGAGGGGAAAGAGGAGGAAAAGACTACTCTCATATTGACTGTGTAGCTGGCCAGTGACTGTGATCCTTCCCTGAGATCCCTTCCAATCCCAGTGCTCTGGGGGACAGACGGACAGAAAAAACAACACAAAAAGCAGCATTGTTTAAACTGAGCTTTCTCTGTGCCTTGGGGTCAGATACTGAGCTATGTCTTCCAGCAGCTCAGCAGCATCAGAGAAAAGCTGCCACTTCCTACTTCTAGCCTGTTACTAGCAAGCGGAATCCAATACCTTTTGCTTTCCTAATACCCTTTTATTATTATATTCATTCATTCCTTGCAATTTATTCCTCCCCCAAAGTCCTTCTCGTATTTGTTAGTCTATTCTGATTCTTTTCCCATAAAAAAGAAATCTGTGCTTTCTCTGACCGTGTGCATTCCATTCACATTCCATCACTCCACCGCAGCCTGTCCCTCACCCCAATGCCTCCGCTCCCATTTTCACTGACTCACTTTCTTGCCTGCATTGCATGCCAGCCTCTGGCTTCTTTACTATTCTCTCATCCAGGAACAGCGCACACATCAACTGCAGGTGCTTCCTCAGCCTGACAAAGGGTTTTTCAACCTGAAACTTTGCTATGATACATTTCTCCAACTATTCAGTTGGTCTACTAAAAGATATCAGATTGACCCAAAGAACTTTGTCTGCCAGTGCCATGTCCTTAGACAAACACCCCAGCACCCGCCCCTGGTCAGCTGATCAAAAGGATGCAGGGCCCTGTGCACATCCAAGCCCCACAGCTGGGGCCGGCAGGGAGACTTCTCTAGCAGCTGCTGGAGAAGCAGCTCCTGCAGGAAAGGAAAGAAAGGCTCTGTCACAGTTTGGCTGCCTGAGATGCTGGTAGTGCTACTGTGCTGCTTACTTACCTGTTGTTATTTAAAGAGGTGGACCAGACTGAGGCTGTAGGGGAGGAGAAGACTTGTTGAGGCACACTACCATGTTGTGTAGAGGCCCCAGCGCCAGTGAGGGTATGCCTTAACACAGATACACAGTCACACGTGATGAGTTTTGCTTGTCGGCAGCTTGAGATACAGTTTCCCAGAAAACCCTGCACCTCTCTCCCTGAAACCTGACAGGCTTCATGGCCTCAGAAGGGGTTACCATGCCTGCTGTTTTCACCCCGTGGCACCTTAACACACACACACACACACACACACACACACACACAGTCACGCCCGTCACGTGCTTTTCTTGTCAGCAGTTTGAGGTGCAGTTCCCCAAACCCCCGCACCTATCTCCTTGAAATTTGACAGGCTTCATGGCCTCAGCAGGGGCTACCATGCCTGCTCTTTTCACCCCTCTGTGCCTTCACACATACAAGTGACACAAGTTTTTCTCTGAACAGTTTGAGGTGCAGTTTCCCAGAAACCCCTGCACCTATCTCCTTGAACAGGCTTTGGGGCCTCAGCAGGAGCTATCCTCCCTGCTGTTGTCATTTGAATCAGGCAAGAAATGACAAAGTTATATGCATTTTGTGATTCCCCATGATAGCCTATGGGCAAAACGTATCAAAACAGCGAAACAGTTCCGATAAAATGAAACAGAACAGTGCTTCGAAACAAAATGAAATGATGAAACAAAACACTGTCCCTTCAAAACAGGGAAATGGAAGTCAAAACAGAACAGCATTGTTTCACACAGCCCCAGTGTCAAGCACCCTCTTATGTGGCCTCCTCATCTTCCCATATGGCCACTTCTGGTCCACTGGGTTGTTAGGCCAACTTAAGCTCATCCCCACCCCAGGTAACTGGACACAGTCTCTAACAGGAAGCTTCACCCTTTAGGCTTGCTAATTAATTCTAACTTAAGTCCTAGCTTAAACGTATTCCTGCTCTGAGTAAATAGGCAGTCTGTAACATGAAACTTTTTCCTTCAGGCTTGCTCCCCCATTGCAGGCAGATGCTTCTCTCCTGGCCAGGAAGAAGTGCCCACACTCTATACACAGGTAAATGCAAACCCAGTATTGGAGTAGGCCTTCACCATTTGGCGCTACTCATCATCGTGGTCTTTCCTCACTCCAGGTGGGAACAGTTCATCCTTTTCTGCTGTCTGGACCTGAGTTCCCCTCTCTCTATTGGTGTAAGTTTTTATATGTTCTGGCCCCTCCCCTCCTCTTGTCACCTGATCTATGGTGCTCTGTCTGGTGGAGGAGTCGGTCACTGCTTCTGCAGTGTCCATGCTAAGGCTGAGTTTGCAGCTCTGTTCTCTGTTTCTCCTTAAACTCTTTTTCAGGGGCCATGCTGGTTTTCTAGGTTTTTTCACCCATTCTCAGTAACAGGGATTCGACTCCCCGTTCCACTTGTCCTCTGACTAATAAAACACCACAGAAAGAGTACTAAAGTAAAAGTTATGAGTGGCACACTTTGGGTGTAGTGCACTCAAGAACAAAATGGCCTATTCAAATCCAAAGCACAGAGCAGGGAAGTCACTGGTACCAATTTGAGATTAGCAATGAGAGCTGTATGCTCATTCAACACTAATGGATTTCACATCCCTAAAGTAAGGCAACTGAATTTTGTTGAGCCCTGGATGGCATCACCCTGTGATACAATATGTAAATTCCAAGATATCAAAAATCAAAGTACCAACAACTAAAGAAAATCAGTTTTTCAGGCCAAGTCAACTGTCATGGGACTTGCTCCCATCTGTTAACAATGCCAATGTAAGCATTTTAGGAGGCCATATGCATGCACAGATTTCAAATCTGCTGTTGTAATAATAGGGATCTGTTCAACAGATCTACACTCACTGCAAGTTCAACTGCTGTAGAGCAGGTGACAGTTTACAAATGGTTACAATAAACTATAGCAATGAACATTGATGGAATGGATATAAAAAGAACACTGAAGGGTTGGATTTGTCTAAACCAGAAGGGTTAGCAGTGCAACCATAGGGCCACATTTTGGCCTAGACTGATAACCATCAGATTATACAACCCAGACTTAATCAGTGAGTCAGAAATTAGGATTTAATTGTTGAATGGGATGAAAGTGGATCTAGTCCACCTACCTACCCTCCATCGCTTGGGTTTTTAGGGAAATGAAGCTGGCAAGCAGACTCATACGCAGAGTCCTGTAGAAAAGGCTAATAAGTCTGTACCTTGCTTCACAGAATGTCATTCACTGGTGAACCTTCATCATTGGGACATGGAAACAAATAGTTCCATGAGGACACACAACCATTCCCATTGGATAAGTGAGATTTTGGGTTAACATAGGAGAGTCCCTGCTCTGTATTTCCTTCCAAACCTTCCTCCTCCCCCTTCTCTATACTTTTCACCTGAACTTAAAAAGAACAGTGCCACATGGTGTTAGCATGACAGAATCCAGCTCTGCCCAGCCTTAGAAGACCCAATGAAGGAAAGAGCCCTGACAGACAGATGACACCCTAAACTGGGACCAGGCTAGAAATAGACATTATCACATGAAGTGAATTAGCTGTGCTTGGATGTGTCCTGGCACAACTGATCTACTTCACTGGGCAAAACATGTCACCTCTTGTCCCACTCATAGATGCTCTGAGATGACAGGTGACATGTTCTCCTGGGGCTTGAAGGGCCCAGTCCTACAATCCCGCAGAATTCCCAGGATCAGTCCCCTCATCACTGTCCCATTTCCCCTGCTTTCAGAGACATGCCCCAGAGATCTCGGGGACATGTCTCAACAAGCAGGGGAAAAAAACCTAACCGTCTCTGCTTACAGATCATGCCCCAGATATCCCAGGACCATGCATGTCTTGGGAGAAACCCCAATTTTTCTCACTTACTGTGAAGCACCGCAGAGATGTCTGGAGGCATGTCTCTGGAAGCAGGGAAAGCTGAGGAGGTGCTCCCAGGGCTTAAGGGACCTGATAGTGAACGAGAACCCCTGCACAGGATTGGGCCCCTCAATGCCCTGGAGCACCTACTTGGGGTGACTGGAGAGTGTGGGCAGCTCCAGGCTGCCTGCACTGTCATCACAAAGTAAACAGCCGTCTGCTGTTAAATAGCAGCACAAATTGAAACCAACTTCGGCACAGAATCATTTAAGGTGTAACAAGGGAGATGTACATGTGCTTGCTTGGCTTTTGTGCTGCCATAAATTATTCTATGGAGGTACAAAGGCAATGTCTGCTTCCACCCTTAGCCAGGGTGTACAACATTAGCTGTTGTGGCCAACTTGTCAGCTGAAAGTATCTGCCTGTAAGTGACCACTTGCCTATAAGAGCAACACCCTTTCCCATATTTACTACGCTAATCATTCTTCCCTTTTTCGGCTGTTTTTTCAACAGTAGACAGTGACTAACATTCATAGAATGTAACTCAAAATCCAGCCACATAAGTAAATTTGTTTTCCCAATCAGAAAGACTGCACAAGTCTATTTTCCTCTATTTAAAAAGGGACCTTAAATTTTTATTAAATTTGTTTTCCAGAGCCACTCAATTTCAGTATGCTTTATGCTATGTTTTTTCCTGTGTACATCAATCAACACATTTCCAAATTTCAAAATGAATTTCCTAATTTGCTGAGGCACTGTATTTACCATCTGTATGCTTAAAAGGACAAATTGTATTTAGCCATTTAATACTGTACAGTGATAGAGTTAGGCCCCTACCCTCTGAGTCCACTTAATCGAATTTAACACACCACCACATCAGAACCAAGAATGTGCAGGTATCCCATAACCCTTAATGCTTTGGGTTCTTGCATTAGTTTAAATATTTGCTGTTCTACTCCTCTCTCCCCACCTGCCTTTTCATATGATGGTATATAGAACAGGTTTTGGTCACTCTTATGTTCACCACAACCCCTTGTCATGCTCTAGGACTTCATGTTCTTGGTTGAACTTGCTGAAGACTTTCAACAAAACAACTTGGAAATTTCACTCTAATTCCTGTTCATCATTTGTCCACACACCAAAATCCCCTACAAGGTTTTTGCACCCTTGTTGGCAATCTCTGAAAAGACTTAAATGGTAGGCATGGTGAATTATGGTGCACAGCCTTTTCCCCACATTATGACTAATGCTTACATGTGAGGTAACGTTACTGCAAGTGCTTTACTGACTTTGTGGATAAATATTTACGGTTTCTTGTTTTCCTCCAGTGACCTTCTATCATACACTATAAAAGAGTCTAATTCAACCAGATAATATAGTTCTAAAGAATCGTGGGAAGACATTTTTTTTTATTAAATTTTTGTGTTGTTTTTGACCAAGAGACTGAAGATGACATATCATTGGCAATAAATTAAAACCAGTAGTCCTACAAAGAATTTTACATATAAGTAAAACTCTGGGGAAATATATCCCTGTCAACCTGTATATTTATATCATGTCTGTCCCCATAACATTTCTGATCTGTCAGAGATCAACATGAATGCAAGACTCTGTGCAAGTTTTCCAAAGTAACTAGTGATTTAGGTATTGATTTTTAGTTCCCTCTCGAGGAAACTTAGGGTAAGGACTCTCTGCTGTCTATAAAAATAAAGGTCCTTCTAAGAAGTCTCAAATGAGAACCCTATAACTGAAAAGTGATAACAATTCCAAATTCCCATTTCATAAAAAGCTTTGACATTTTGAAATGTGCTTTCCTATTAGATTGGAAATAAACATTTTCATAATTTCCATCAAAATAAAAATTGAAAAAAAATAATTAAGCATTTAAGATCTTCTTTCGATATTTTTCATTTTATACACTACATTATTTCATGACATGTTAGTACTACTGCAGATGACATGTTAAAGCTGTGTTCTACATGACAATACACAATAAACAATATAAGAAACTGGATATTTAAATTTATTTTTACTTTTTCTTTTTTTTTTAATATTAAAGGGCCAGAGGCTCCTGTTACTGAGATGAGAACAGAATGCAATGAACCTAAGCTGCAACAAGCACAACAGAGCTGTCTGTTAGCCCTAAAGGCAAACATCTGTTTGGACTACTAAGTCATCTTATTCAGATAAGATGGCAACCCAGGGTAGATAAGAGGAACAGCTGGGAGGTAAAGAGCATCTGGCAGGGAGCTGAACTCTCCAGAGACAGCAGCTGCCTGAGAAACCCTTACAGGAGCTGGAGCACACTGAAGGCAAAGCAGTGGGAACCCAAGAGGAAGGCTACTCTGATATTTGTTTCCCTAGAGTGAGGAGGATGTTTTTGTTAAAATGATAGCTTACCTTTCTCTTTCATGATGTTTGTTTATCCAGAGAGGAGAGGTCTTTGTTAAGGCCTGCCTTTATGCTATCATTTACACTGGTGGACTGGAAGCGGCTACAAGGGGTGCAAAGGAGTCCACAGTCAGATGCCAAAGGGGCATACTGAAGTTAACGCCACAGGAGTGCCTGCGAGGCATGTTTATCAAGCCCTGATAAGGGCAGGTGTTTAAGTCACAGGGGTGCCCAAGGGGCACCTGGGTATATTGGGTCTTACTAGAGGCCGGGGCTTAAAACACAAGCAGACAAAAACTGAGAGGGTCAAAGCCTGAGATAGAAAAATTGAGAGAGGAGGCCTGAGGCCAGGAAGGATAGGGCCAGAGCCTGGAGGGGCAAAACCAGGACTAGGGGCCCAAAGCCCAAGAGGGGCAAGGTGCCCAAGAGGGCAAGGCAGGAGCTGGAGCCCATAAACTGAGATACATTGTAGTAGCCCTAAGCTAACGGGCACAGCTAGAAAAAAGGGCAGAGGCTAGGAAAGCCAAGGTCCCAACAAGGGCATGTAGGTCTCAAGAGTCCTGACATTGAACTGGGAAAGGATGCCCCACTGAAATGATAACTGGTAACACCTGTGAGGCATGTGCATGGCTGTAGAGATGGTCGGAGGCCAAGAACACAGGTCTTAAGGCACCTGGTATCTGAAGACACCAATAGAGTCAAAAGACGGTCATAGAAGACTGGACAGAGAGCGATTTGGTGGTGGACTTCATTCACTCTGGGCAGCCTCCCAACCTTTCTTTTTAAACAACATCAAAGCACGGCAGGCAGGTAAGAGGGAAGGGCCTGAGGGACCGGAGGAGGCAGGAGTCATGCAGTTACAAGAGGGTGCTACAGCACCACTCAATGCCACCCCTGTCACAGACAGGTTCTAGTTAAACCAGATTGGAGTACATGACCTAATCTTCCAGAACTTTCGGTTGTGTTTTCCTAAACCGTCCAGAACTTTTAAATAGATTATTTTAAGTATTATGTCAACCTGTGCCAGGAGGAGACACCTCTTATCATGCATAACTACTGACATCATGAAATAATATAAATGAAAGTGAGAGAGAAAATTCCACATTTTAAAATCATTTTAAAGCCATTTAAATTTTTTTCTGAAAAGTTTCTGAAATGAAAAAAAAACCCCAAACCGTGAAATGTTCATAGGACATTACATCAAACTTATAGCAATGTACATGTAATTTTTTTTCCCAAATCAACTACAGAATACTTTTTATACACATTTTCCAACTAACTAGGGAAATCTACACGAGTGTTTACTGCACAGGAACGGAAATTATTGCATGGTATGTGCACGTGTCTACACGTGCATGTCCATCAGCACAGTAAATATGACAACTTATGCCAACCTGAGCATAATTTGATACCTGCATCATGCGTCATAAATTAGTTACTGAGCAGTAACATGTGTAGACACCTTACTATCCAGTAACACTGTGTGTGTGGACCGACTCGGGACTCACTTCAGTTCCAAGTCAGTCCACACACCACATTAATGCACTTTAATGCCTGGATGTGCAGACACAGTCGTATTCCTGCTTACTGCACAGTGATTTACTGCACGCTAAATTTAAGCTGGAACAGATGCACGTGTAGACACGCCCACTGTATTCTGAATTTAATTGCACCTGAAAAGCTTTCCATTGGGCTTATAGTAT
This sequence comes from Gavialis gangeticus, assembly GCF_001723915.1. Taxonomy (NCBI): domain Eukaryota; kingdom Metazoa; phylum Chordata; order Crocodylia; family Gavialidae; genus Gavialis; species Gavialis gangeticus. The sequence goes on along the minus strand of NW_017729032.1, from coordinate 263,721,720 downwards.
CCTGCCTTTACCAGACTGTAACAGAAGAGTGTGGTGTGGCTCTGATAAAATTCTATACTATAATTAGCTACAAGTACTCTAGATGGAAAAAAAGTTATGAAATTATCTTTTGGAACATTAAATTACTTGTGTGTTTATTTCCTAAGTATTTGCACAACACCTAATCTAGTCTTTCTAAAATGAATCCTTGTGATGATATACCTTATTCAGTAATGTAACACATTTTGCCCATCCATTTTCTTTTAGCAGATAAAAAGTAACCACGCACATAAGTCATCATGATACAACCATTCCTTAAATCTTAGTGGACTGGGAAAAAAAGATTAACTAAATCTTTTATTAACCTACACTAAAGAGACCCGAGAAGATATAATATTAATCACTAGTTCAAAGATATGAGATTTATTTTCCCTTAGTTTAGCAATTTATTCTAACCTTATATTCCCAATAAGTGTATAGAATTTTTTAATATGACTGACACCTTACACATAAAAAAAACCTGAAAAAACTTTATACTAGTCACATTTTAATTCTGAAAAGCTCTTCAACTTCATCTAAGACCCTAAGCTTTTTCACTTTTATTCATGAATGTAACTAAAGGCTGTTTCTTATGCCATTATCTGGATTTGCATACAAAGTGTTTACCTTATTTTCAGATACAAAAAACTTCAGCCATTTAATGAAGGGTCTGAAATATCATCATTTGACAAATACTTCACACCGTGTATTGAAGTGGATAATTCAACACAGGCTATTTTTGTGTAAATAGTGCAATTATGTACTTCATATATAAGCAGTCTGTCTGTTCAGTTAACAAAAAGGCTTAATCACTAATTGTTTGCATTTTTTGATGACTGAACATGTAATAAGCAGGAAAAAATATTATTTTAATAATATCTTTACTTGCCAATTTCTTTCAATGATTTGTTTATTATAGGTGCTGAAATGAAATACAACTACAATTTGCTTTTGGCCATTTTTATTATATTTATTTTTTGCAATTTAAATGTTTTGACTTCAAAACTAACCAGATCAGTTTTACTCTCTCACTCCCTAGCTGCAGTTCAGTAACAGAATACGGTTGTGTACAATACACTGCACTGTAAGTGTACAATATTGCACTTATTCAAATCTTCCCCCGACATTTTCATTCCATGTTTACTATTTCTACTTTTCAACCCAATTTAGGTTGAATACAAGTATTAAAACATTACAAAGTTACACAAAATTAAAATTGTGCTTTTTGATCTGCAACATGGGAATTTTGACATTTGTTGAAATAAAAATGCACGTGACACCCTTAAACCCAAAACTTATTCTTGAAAACACCCAAGTAAAATATTCATTGAGTTTACATTGTAGAGAACTGTGATGGGGGCAATCTTCCAGGTCCGGTACCAGCCTGCCCGCCTGTCGAGGGCAATCTGCCCAGCCTCGTCTGCTAAGCCTTTGATGTAAACTGGTGTTACAATAAGCAGGAAGCTGCCCATTTAAGGCCCCGATTCCTAGGGGTTTGTCCATGACTCTGACCTCCCCTTGTGTCCCATGTCTCAGAGATGTTATCTAGGGCTGTGCAAAATTTCACCTGCTGTTTCATTTTGACTCTGTTTCAAGCTCGAAACAGCGAAATCGTAATGAAGTAAAGGGCTTTGAAACAGCCTCGAAATGAAATGAGAGCAGTCAAAACATTTCAAAAGTTTTGAATTGTTTCAAGTTTCAAAGCTGAAGCTGGGCTTGCTTGCAGGGAAACAGAAATTAAGGAGAGGGAGGAGGAAGAGGGGAGAAGGACTGCTTTGATATTGACTGTGTAACTGGCCAGTGACTGTGATCCTTCCCTGAGGTCCCTTCCAATCTCAGTGCTCTGGGGGAGGGATGGAAAAAACAGCATAAAAAGCAGCATTGTTTGAAATGAGCTGCTTTCTGCCTTGGGGTCAGTTACTGAGCTGCGTCTTCCAACAGCTCAGCAGTCTCAGACAACAAAGGCTATCATTCATAGTTTCATAGTAGTTTCATTCATTTCCTACTTGCTAGTCTAGCAAGTGGGATTCATCAATACCTTTTGCTTTCTATACCCTTTCATTTTATTATTATATTTATTGATTCCTTTCAATTTATTCCTCCCCCAAAACCCTTTGTTTTTGTTAGTCTAATTTGATTCTTTTCCTGCAGAAAATAAATCTGTGCTTTCTCTGACCGTGTGCATTCCATTCACTGTGCAGGGAAGCACAGCATATATTGCATATTATAATATAGACTTTATTTGGGAACACATACAGACATTTATATATTTTATTTATTACATAAATACATACATACATTGCATAAATACACATACATATACAATTATCTACATACATTACATAAATTGGATTACATTACAGAAGAACACACAGATTTTCCAGCACACCAAGGCAAAGACACTATGAAATACAGCATGAAGCGTGCTGGAATGGGAGCTGGCAAGCCTTCAGGGAGGGGCAGAAGACGGGGTAGAGGGAGAGCTGTAAGTCCCACCCCCCAAAACTGAGATGCAGCCTCTTTGCAACAACAAGCAGGCATGAGGCTTCTACTAGTTCCACAGGCAGCAAGGAGAGGGGAGCAGTGCCAGTGCCACTGCCTATGCCTGATTTTGCATCCCCTCCAAGAGCACCAGCTATAACTTACCACCACCACCATAAAAACAAGCAGCAGCACCAGCCTGACAGTCTCCTCCGCCCTCATTTCACTTCCCATGAGCTTTCCAATGCCAGAGGAAGAGCTGGAGTTAGATCTGACTGCCATAGCAAGGGAAACTCTGGGGAATGAGGGAGAATCATTTGAGTTTGTGCTCCACACCCCTTAAGTTTCCCTTAGAGCCAGTTCTCCTTCCCCAGAAAGCACTTCAGAGGAGGTTAAGGTAGAGGGTATGGTGGCAAGTGGCTCAGCTAAGTCTGTTCCTCTTGGTGCTGTGCCTCTGCCTGCTGAGAAGGGGGAAAAGGCAGCATCCACACATGCACCCACACCCCAGAAGCGAGCAGATAGTGTGGTCTGGGATCATTTTGAGCTGACAGAGGATCCCACATATGCTATCTGGCTGCACTGCTGAGCCAAAACCAGCCACGGCAAGGGAACAAAACACATGAGCACCATGGGGATGTTGATGTGTCTCCACAGGCCCCTTGCCCTTGCTCCTCCTCAGCCTGGTGCCAGTGGGAGTGGGCCCCAAAAGGAAGTCCCCCTCTCATTCCAAAGTCCCCATCCCCCCCAAAGCATAGGCAGGCCACCCTGGAAGAGTGGGGGAAAGGTGGACAGAAAGTTGGGCATGTTGAAATGGCAAGCAAGATCACTAAGACCATGGGGAGATGCTTGCTGTTGATGGCTAGCCTTTCTGCTAAGTTCAGCAGCCAGGGTTCAGGCAGTTCATGGCACTCGTGGCCCCAACATATCAAGTGCCTGCCCACAAAACCTTCAGCAGGATGTTGGTACCCTCCCTGTATAAGGCATGCAGGGAGTACTTGAGGGAGGAGCTGTGCAAGGCAGGTCCACAGGTGGCCTTACACTTCATCTTGGACATCTGGAACAGCCAGGGTGGAGATTAGGCATACCTCTCCCTCCCAGGGTACTGGTGCGACCAGTCAGGTAGTCAGTACGCTCTCCTTCAAGCCACGGTGATAGATGATCCCACACAGCAGCAAAGGTCATGCGGGACCATGAACTGGTTGGTGGAGGGGTGGTTCATTGGGCAGGGTGAGCTCACCTGCGGGTTCATGGTCACCAACAATGGGGCCAATATGGCCAAGGTGGTCCGTGATGCCAAATTTGTTGGCATCCACTGTGTGGCACACAAGTTCCACCTCATTGTCAGGGATGCCTTGGAGGGGGACAGGGATGCCCGTGACAGCACCAGCACCACCAGCAAGCTCATTTCCAAATGCAGGAAGGTGGCAGGCTACATCAAGGGGGGCAAGATGCTGTGGGACAAAGAGGCAGAGCTGAACATCTCACAGCACAAAATCGTGCAGGATGTCGAGACTCGGTGGAACTCCATGGGCCTGATGCTTGAAAGATTGGTGGAGCAACAGAAGGCCATCCATGAGATGGCCTTGGTGGGGAGATTAGGACCAACAGCCCCCTTGAGCTGAGTGGGATACCATCTCCCAGATCTTGCTGGTACTCAAGCCCTTCCTCAAGGCAACTGAGACCCTCAGCGCTGGCAATGCCCTCCATAGACAGCTGATCCCCATAGTGAGGGAACTTCAGAGCCAGATGGAGAGCTTCCAGGCAATCAATGTTCTTGGCTGGAGCAAGCCACTGTCACCAGACATGCAGGCACTGGTGAGGCAGCTGAATGAGGTCATCAGGAAATGGCTTGACCCCTTGTGGTCCAATACAGTCCATGTATGACCTGAAAATGAAGGGAAGCAAATGAAGCAGCCAAAGCCTGAATCAGTGTATGGAGGTGCTGGTGAACAGAGTCAGGGAGGCAGAGGGACGTGGAAGAGGGGGATCCACTGTCCTGTGCCAGCATGCTGTCCACCAGCCAGTCTCCTCCTCCACCACAGGTACTGCCAATGTAGGCCAAAGGCATGGCTTCCTTGGTGGGGTCCAGAGACACCAGACCCCACCATCAGGCAGGTAGCGCTCAGGCCTTGGTTGCTGCCTCTCTCACCGAGGACATGAAGCCACTGCTGTGGGACACCTTGGCCTACTGGGCAAGCCACAGCCAAATGTGGCCCGATCTGGCCACAGCTGCCCAGGATCACCATCCTGTCCACCTATCAGTGTTCCAAATGAGAGGTTCAGCATTTCTGGTGATGTAGTGACACCCCACTGCTTGGATCCTGGTTTGGTGAAGCAGCTGGTGCTCCTCATGGTGAACCTCCTGCTGCTGTGGTTCCCCAAGCTCCAGGTGCAGATAGAGTCAATGCCACCCTCTTCGCTCCATCCACACATTTCCTTTTCTCATTTTTTAAAAACCATTTAATGCCCCGCTCTCAGAGCTAGAAGCAGCACTCACTGCATCACCAGACAGCAGGGGAAGAACATGTCACTGCTGAGCTCCCGAGCCAGGACAAACTTGGAGGTATGGGCTGGGGCTATGGGGAAGAAGAGGGGCCCAGGTCCTGGGCACAACCACTAAAACTGCATTCTGCCAGGGTCAAGAGGCCTGGTGGGACTGCTGGCGGTACAGCAGCCCCAGAAAATGCCAGGACCAAGGATCTCCCTGGTGAAAGGTGCATAGGAGGTACCATAATCTCCAGCCACCACATGCATGCACACAGTCCTGGCTGGGGAAAGCCCAGACCCATCATGCCTTTGATAGGCCTGATGTTTGCTTGTTGCAGTGGAGTTGTGAGGGCTCCAGGTGAGCTCAGCTTAGCTGCCTGGTATGTCAGTTTTCAGGTTGAAAACCCTTTGTCAGACTGAGGAAGCACCTGCAGTTGGCATGTGTGCTCTTCCTGGATGGAAGGAATAGTAAAGAAGCCAGAGGCTGGCATGCCATGCAGGCAAGAAAGCCAGTCAGTGAAAGTGGAAATGGAGGTGTCAAGGGGTGAGGGATGTAGCAGCTAAGGTAAAAGTGGAGAGGTACCTGGGGAGTCAGATGTCCGACAGGTTGCAGCGTGTCAGAATTCTAATGTCTATATTGAGTGCATCAGTTTCTGTACCTACTACCTAGGAGGTTGATGAAGTGCAGTTCATAGGCTTGTCTGTGAGAAGTGGTTTGTAAATTCCATTTGAGGATCAGGCCTCTGAGAGTGGAGACAGGTGGTGTTCTGTTCTTGTCTCTGAGTGCGCACCAAAATCTATCATTCTGGTGTACAGCTGTTGCTTGGTGTCTCCTACGTATTTTCCATCAGGGAACTTAGTGCCCTGATGGAGATCTGTATTGTATTGTGAACATCTCCATACTGGAGATATTGTTGGCAGGTTTTGCATGTCTTGTCATGGCATGTTCTGGATCCATTCAATGTGTGTAGAAAGTTGGCTTCTGTTGATAAGGTTAGCAAGGTTCAGTGCTTGTTTGAAATTACAAACTACTTTTCTCAGACAAGCCTATGAACTGCACTTCATCAACCTCCTAGGTAGTAGGTACAGGAACTCGTGGACTCAGTATAGACATCAGAATTTGACACACTGCAACCTCCCAGACATCTGACTCCCCATGTACCTCTCCACTTTTACCTGCGCTGCTACATCTTCCTTTCCCCCGCCATCCCAACCTGTCCCTCACCTCCTGACACATCCATTTCCATTTTCACTAAACTGGCTTTCTTTCCTGCATGGTATGCCAGCCTCTGGCTTCTTTACTATTCCTTTCATCCAAGAACAGTACACACACCAACTGCAGGTGCTTCCTCAGCCTGATGAAGGGTTTTTCAACCCAAAACCTTGCTAAGATATATTTCTCCAACTATTCAGTTGGTCTACTAAACGATACTAGACTGACGCAAAGAAACTTGTCTGCCAGTGCCATGTCCTTAGACTAACACCCTTAACACCTGTCCCTGGTCAGCCGATGGGAAGGAGGCAGGGCCCTGGACTCATCTACTCCCCAGGGCTGGGGCCAGCAGGGAGAGTTCTCTGGCAGCCACTGGAGAAGAAGCTCCTGCAGAAAAGAAAAGAAAGGCTCTGTGACAGTTTGGTTGCCCAAGATGCTGCTAGTGCTACTGTGCTGCTTACTTACCTGTTGTTATTTAAAGTGGTGGACTGGTGCTCCATCACAAGAACTATCACACAAAGAGAGGAGTGACTTTCAAATGACATAGTTTTGGCTGTGTTCTTTTTTCCTCTAAAACATTTGTGCAAATGTAACATGTGAGAATGGATACGTGACTGATAACCCAAATGAAATGCTATAAGTACAGCATGCACTGTGGCATTACAAACTCCCCCAGATGTCCCAGACAGACATCTTCTTTAGGGATAAAGAGAGTTCAAGCATTCAGTCTCATTCAGTTCATGGGCTTTTTGCAAAAGCTGCCAACACGGATGTCAGTTAATAGCCATCACTGCTAATATTATTGTGATCTGGAAACCTGCCCACTGAGAATTGGACTGATACTACCAAACTTTATGTAGCCTACAAAACAGCCAACAGTTGGTAACTGTCCCGGGGATAGTGAGAGGAGGGGCCAAGAAACCCCACCTGCAGGGCTCGATGTGCAAAGAGACAGTAAACTAAAGAAAGAAATACAAAACAAAATCACTTACCTACAGGAGGAGCGATGCTTCAAAGATCTAAGAGAAAAGCCCGTGTGGTTTACAAGCTGTACCTTTATGCAATTAAGGCCGGCGGGTAACATCACAAAGATGCACCAGCCAGCAGGAATAAAAACAGCCACCAGCACTAGGGAGGAAGGAGGTAATGAGGAGGCAGAGGCTCTCTGTGTTAGCAGTAGGCAGGGCCAGCATGAATTTGGAATGCCCGGGCAACAGGCAGCTGGGGAAGCACCAAGAGCTCCTCACACCAGGGGCACTGAGATTGAGCCCCAGGAGGGGCGGAGTGCTGGGAGTGACTTCCCCTAGTGCTGCTAAGAAGGTTCATTGAGGGAGATGCCGAGCAGTGGCATTGCCAGGATGATGAGCTCAAGTACCAGGTTGGGGAGCTGGGCTAGGGGTGGAGAGGAGAGAGGAACCCTGTGGAACCAGCCTCAGAGGGCTGGGAAAGCTGACTGGCAGGACACCAGATAGGAAGACCTTTTGGGGTTCCTTCTTTTGGTTTCTTTTCTTCATTTTTTTTCTTTTACCCCTGCTCGACAGGGGCACCCTTGGACCCCAAGAAGAGAGCCAACTGGATCAAAGGGGATCACAGACTTAGAGCCCGGGCCAGCTAATTATCCCTCTTTATCCTTAGGGAAGGATACAACAGGGCACGAAGAAAATCTACACTGGAAAGGCAGCCGTGTCAAGATCTGGCACCCCACCAAAGGTTGGTGTAAGGGTGGGGGTGTAGGGGAGGTGAAGCCCCACAAACATCCTTCAGGTGGAGTGGTCATCCCTGAGCGGAACTTCGAGGCCGTACCCCACAGTGATATAACATTCAAAGACATGGCAGGTGAGTTCAGGGAAGGCCAGAGGGACAACCAAAGCCCATCTTGGGGAATCCATGATGCTAGACAGCATACGCCCTCTACCATCCAGACCAAGGAGGCACGCGAGTGGGCATTCAAAGCCAGGCAGGCGCAAAGTGGTGCAGTGGCTGGAAAGCACATGAAGATCCAACCCCTAGAGGACCTCCTGCCATTCAGCCAGCAGCTACGACCCCTCCAGTTGTGCTGGGATAGAACTTCCAGGCCCTAACGCAAATCCTCAATTCCCAGTAGCAAATGATGGAATGGCTGCAGCACAGCTAGACCACATTTAGAATGCCTAACATGATACAGAAAGATGATCCAGAGGCTTCCATTGAGGCATTCGAGAGGCACGCCATTATGACAGGCAGTGCAATAAAGAGTATTGCACTGGCCAGCTCGGAGCCCTTACGCGGCCTGGGCTTAGCCAACACATCGTGCTCTTCCCTGCGACAAGGCCTGGGGCTATGACTAGGTTAAGACTGCCATATTGTACCAGTTGGAAATTAATCCAGAACATTACAGGTGGTTCTTTCAGGCCAAAAAGGGACCAGAGGAATAACGACCCCAACTTTTGTTACAGTTACTGTGGGACCTCTTCAGTAAGTGGCTGAGCCCTGCATCCTATGACTGAGACACTCTAGCAGATCAGATACTGTTGGAGCAGTTTATTAATGATTTGGAAGAATGCACGCAGCGTTGGGTGTGCCAGCATTTGCCCCATAATTGTGACAAAGCACTCACAGTAGTGGAGGCATTCACAGCTTCTGAGGTCAGTTACAGATGGGAGAGACAGACTCCCCCCTCCCTCCCCCACGGCACTTAGCCCAAGCGATTCAGAAAGGAAGCGGACCATGTTCAGGGAAGCAACCAGGGATATGATCTGCTTCCGTTGTGGAAAGGCTGGTCATTTCTCCAAAGAGTGCCAGAGTGAACTGGCATCCTGATAATGTGGCCAAGGGGCCAGGGGAAGGACAAAAGGAATTGGA
>NW_017729032.1:263705276-263707680 GCF_001723915.1 Gavialis gangeticus | reverse complement strand
AGTTACAGATGGGAGAGACAGACTCCCCCCTCCCTCCCCCACGGCACTTAGCCCAAGCGATTCAGAAAGGAAGCGGACCATGTTCAGGGAAGCAACCAGGGATATGATCTGCTTCCGTTGTGGAAAGGCTGGTCATTTCTCCAAAGAGTGCCAGAGTGAACTGGCATCCTGATAATGTGGCCAAGGGGCCAGGGGAAGGACAAAAGGAATTGGACCAGATGGAACCCATGGACTACAGTTATGTCACCAGGGGAGAAAGTGCAGTCTGGAGGCATCTGGTAGTCACAGCCTGGAACAGAGAGCACCCCGTTCAAGCCATCCTAGATTTGGGGTGTGCCCAGTCATTGGTAAGGGCCAATTTGATTGCCCCACAGCAAAGCCAGGAGGTAGACCTGGTGAAGGTGTCATGCCTTCAAAGGAAAACTAAGCATGTTAGCCACCAGTGGATACACCTCCGGGTCATGGAATATCAAGGAGAGCTGCTGGTGGGGATAGTACCCCACCTGGCTTGCGACATGCTGCTAGGACGTGACTGGATCCCTATATATGATGCGCTTGAGAGGGTCCAAGATGCTGAGACAGTGGGGAGAAGACTACATGATAGAGAGGGATGGCTTGGGGAACTCAAATATGATGAGGAGTCAACGGATAATACACTTGACCTCCATGACGTGACCAGCAGCCGACAGTTCCAGGAGGCACAGGAAGAGGACACCAGTCTTTGGGAGCCGAGGACACAGACTCTGAACCTCTCCACCACCTCAACAATGGGACCCGAAGATGCTCCTCAGTTTGAGGTAAGACACCAGCTCCTGTACCATGTTTACCCCGGAAGGGGAGGAGAGCCTGAAAAAAAATGCAGCTCGTGGTACCCGTCCACTTCCACCATACTATCTGGCACCTCACTCATTCCAACTCTACCAAGGGCCATATGGGTCAAGACAAAACAATGGCCCGCATAACGTGATGGTTTTGGCCAGGGTTAGGAGAAGACATTGTGTGTCACTGCACCGCTTGCCCCGAGTATCGGAAAGCTAGGGAGGATCTCCCCACAAGAGCACCTCTTCAGCCCCTACCTATTATTGATGAGCCCTTTTCAAGGACAGCCCTAGATGTAATCAGGCCTCTTCCTCGCTCTAGTGTGGGCCACCAATATATATTGGTCCCAATAGATTATGCCACCCGGTACCCGGAGCCTATACCTTTACAAACGGTGACTGGCCCATGGATTGTGGAAAAAGCTCGTCAAGTATATGGCCAGGATGGGGATTCCCCAAGAAATCCTTACTGATCAATGACAACTTTATGTCGGGGGTGTTGCAGATGGTTTGCCATACCCTGCAAATAAGACATCTTTGTACTTCAGTGTACCACCCACAGACAAATGGGTTAGTGGAACGTCTAGACGGGATGATCAAGAGAATGGCATATTGTTGCATACAAGGGGACCCCTGAAAGTGGGACCTATTCCTCCCTTTAGTTCTGTTCATCCTGAGAGATACCCCACAGGACTCATTGAAATGTTCTCCCTTTGAGGTGGTGCTAGGTCACCACCCTCGCAGTCCATTACAACCACTGGAGGGAGGATTGGGAGCTCAGCAGCGGGGGAACAAAAGACCAAACATCATACCATCAGGAGTTCCAAAGCAAATACAACTTGCTCATGTTCTTGCTAGGAGTAACCTCCAGGAAGCACAGCTCTGCCAAAAGAAGCGGTACAATGCCCACACCAAGAAGCAGTAATTTAGACCTGGGCAGAGAGCACTGGTGTTATTACCTACATCTTCCAGCAAATTGTTAACTCAGTGGCAGGGTCCCTTCGAAGTGATCCATCAAGTAGGTCTGGTAGACTACGAGGTACACCGCCCCGGCCACCTCCAAGAAAAACAAATATATCACATTAATCTCCTACGAGAATGGTGCGGACCCGAGGGGTGGATGGCCTTCTCGGAAGCCAAGATAAAAGACCTGGGACCGCAAGGCATGACGTGGGGAAAGGTGGTGGAGGAACCAGGAAGACAGATCCAGACAGGGGGAGAGCTATCCGAGATGCAGAAATCCAAGGTAAAAACTTTAGCAGGAGAATTCCAAGATGTGTTCAAGGAGGAACCCAGACGGACCCGAGGAGTCTGTCACTCAATACAAACACCCCCGCGTGCCATAGTATGGGAAAGGTGGCGGCAGGTGCCTCATCATCTTTCCGTCAAGATATGAGATGAAATCAGCAAAATGATCAAACGGGGAATCATACGACCGTCCCATAGCCCGTGGCGTAGCCCCCTGGTCCCAGTGCTGAAACCTGACGGCTCCTTGCACTTGTGCATCGATTACTGGCGGCTAAACACCACGGCGATTTTCGACGCATTCCCCATGCCTCATGTCATGGAGCTGGTGGGACATATCG
>NW_017729032.1:263699679-263700276 GCF_001723915.1 Gavialis gangeticus | reverse complement strand
TAGACTACGAGGTACACCGCCCCGGCCACCTCCAAGAAAAACAAATATATCACATTAATCTCCTACGAGAATGGTGCGGACCCGAGGGGTGGATGGCCTTCTCGGAAGCCAAGATAAAAGACCTGGGACCGCAAGGCATGACGTGGGGAAAGGTGGTGGAGGAACCAGGAAGACAGATCCAGACAGGGGGAGAGCTATCCGAGATGCAGAAATCCAAGGTAAAAACTTTAGCAGGAGAATTCCAAGATGTGTTCAAGGAGGAACCCAGACGGACCCGAGGAGTCTGTCACTCAATACAAACACCCCCGCGTGCCATAGTAAGGGAAAGGTGGCGGCAGGTGCCTCATCATCTTTCCGTCAAGATATGAGATGAAATCAGCAAAATGATCAAACGGGGAATCATACGACCGTCCCATAGCCCGTGGCGTAGCCCCCTGGTCCCAGTGCTGAAACCTGACGGCTCCTTGCAATTGTGCATCGATTACTGGCGGCTAAACACCACGGCGATTTTTGACGCATTCCCCATGCCTCATGTCATGGAGCTGGTGGGACATATCATCATTGCCCAGTATATCTCGACCTTAAATCTAGCAAAGG
>NW_017729032.1:263698457-263699008 GCF_001723915.1 Gavialis gangeticus | reverse complement strand
AGTAGAAAGCTACTGCCCGCAGAAACAAGGTACGCCACCATACAGCGGGAATGTCTGGTGATCCGCGGGGCTGTAGAACACTTCAGGTATTACCTGATGGGGAGAGAATTCACATTAGTAACAGGTCATGCTCCCCTGAAGTGGCTGAGCTCAACCAAAATGGATAACACCCATATTACAAGGTGGGCCCTACCACTCCAAACCTTTAAATTTCCATTGTGGAAAGGCTGGTCAATCCCTCAGCATCTAGACCAAGGCGGCACATGAACAGGCGTTTGAAGCCAGATGGGTGCAGTAACTTTCAGACACTAGCTAACAAATGTTTGCATAGTACTTTGTAAATATTAATTATTATTACAGAGCCAAGATGGATTTTGACACTTCAAAGCACTTTAAATCAAATGCTATAGTTTATGGAACTGTATTGGGTGGAAGCCAGTGATTTGGGAAGTAAGTGCGTTTCCCTTCTAGTTCCCAACTGTTAATTACATACAAATTGCTGTGTTCAATTGAATGGACTCATAAAATCTACCTAGATCTCAACTTCTCTC
>NW_017729032.1:263688133-263693457 GCF_001723915.1 Gavialis gangeticus | reverse complement strand
GAAGCCAGTGATTTGGGAAGTAAGTGCGTTTCCCTTCTAGTTCCCAACTGTTAATTACATACAAATTGCTGTGTTCAATTGAATGGACTCATAAAATCTACCTAGATCTCAACTTCTCTCATAAAAATGAAACCAGATTTAATAACATATGAACTGACAAAAGAATACTTTCCCCTTTCAGACAATGCAACAATCACAGGGGCACAGTCCAGAATAAACAAATCAAGAAATAATAGGGTGGCGGGAGGGGCTTTATTCTATTTCATCTTGCAGAAAATACTGATTATACCCAAAGATTAAAAATTCATTAATCATTTAGGGACTCCAGATCTGTGTCTTAAGCATTGCTGGCAAATGATTGATAGATGACATTAACAATGGAGCTCTATCCAAGAAGCAGATTGGCCACTGAGCAGGGCAGACCACAAAGGAAAAAATCACACTGAAAGAAATGGAAAGGAAATCTCTCTTTACAGGTCAGTATTTGTATGGTATCATAAACTGTATTCTCTTTGATCTCCCTCCTTGCTTTAAGGTTACAACTTATACTTCAGGATTTTCTTCTGGTAGCCAAACTTGTTGATAGGACAAAATTTAGCAATAGGAAATAGTCATTCAGATAACTAGGATGCCCCATGTCCACAAGATAAACAAGAATGTTCAGTTGTTTTTCTTCATGTATCAAAAAGCCTGTTAGAGTATCCTGTGTTTTTAAAGCATTACTTGAAGGATAGGTGAAATTATATGAACAAAAACAGCAACAGGAATACTCTCCCAATAAAATAGAGAGTAGCATTCTCCACATTGTAATCTCATCCAAGACACCTATGGGCTACAAAATCACCACTGGAAAAAAAAAAAAAAGAGAGCAGGTTGTTAGCAGGAACTGGGTGTAAAGGGCTTTAGAGGCAAATGGGTATAAGATGCAATATAGAAAAAATAATGTTCTTCTTCAGGTACCATTTCTGGATGGCTTGGCACTGTGCAGCATTTAGAGCAGCTGTTTTAAATCCCCAAGCTCTAGCAGCATGGGGTAGTTAGATTTAATTTCCTTACTGACATCTATTTATCAACACGTGAAAAGAAGGAGGTTGCTTCTAGGGTTTGTTTGTGTTGTCAACAGTTTGGACATCATTGGGGCTGCCTCTTTATGGCCCCAATTCCACTTTTGTCACTCTGAAAGGCAACAGGACTCGTACATAATGCATTCAAGGTATAGCTAATAGAGTTCAATAGTAATGACTTCTAAAGGCAAAAATAGATCCTTCTAGGACACACTGAAAGCAATATGTTTTAAGAAATCCCTAGGCAAGATTAGCTTATCTTGATATTTAAATTCAAACAGTGGCATCAACCACACGTGGCTGGAAGGGAACATAAGAACATAAGAAATGCCATATGAATTGACCAAGATTTGGAAACACAAGAAGTAAAAGGGATGACAAGAGTCAGACAGAAACAGCAGAAAGGAAGCAAATATTTCATATTTTCTTAGGGTCTCCTCTCTCATACCTCCAGGCCCAATCCCAGCGTGCAGGAGTGGGAGGGGGTGATAAGACCAATGAGCCATCTAACCCAGTATCCTGTCTCTGAAAATGGCAGAAGTGGATGCTATAAGGCAATGGTGCTTAAGCTTTTGGCCCCCATTGGCCACAGGCCTGGTGCAGGACTGGTCTGTGAGCCAGACCAAGCCCTGTGCACCAGGATCAAGTTCCACAGCTGCCCCATGGGCTGGGATCGGGCCCTGGGACCCAACTCTACCCCTGCATGCTGGGATTGGGTCCTGTGGCCTTGTTACCCCCCAAGCCCTCACCCCCTTCCCACACACTGGGATTGGACCCTGAAGGAATTAAAAAGGAGACCCTGTCTTTCTAGTGCTTCTATCTGGCTCTCATCTACCCTTTCACTCTTCATGTTTCCAAACCTTGGTATCACTATCAAAATTGAGTAGGGTTTGTGCACATGAATAGTATTTGTTCCTGGAATTCAGATGACAGCAGCTGGATGATCAAACTCATCTCAGATGCTGTCTTAGAGGACTGTTTAACCTTGCAAGATTCAGAGCTAGGACAAAAGGTGAAGGAGATCATCATCAGGGACCTGTCGTTTGCAGATGATGCAGGCCTTGTGGCTCAGTCTTGATGCCCTACAGCATCTCATCACCAAGTTCTCTGACTCATGCAAAATCTTTGGGCTTGCAATAAACTTGAAGAAGACTCTTATCTGGGTGTATCAGATCCTTCAAAATCAGTTCTAGATATCATCCTAGATGGTACTTGTCTGGATGTTGTTGATCATTTTTTCTACCTTGGGTCTACTGTTACCAGCAGTGTAGACCTTGAGGCTGAACTCACTAGGTGAACTGGCAAAGCAGCCAGGAACTTTGGTCTTTTGCAAGACAGAACCTGGAACAATAACAAACTGTCAATTAAAGTGAAAATCTGTATTTATGAAGCATGCGTTTTATCCACCCTTCTATATGGCTCTTCAGAAACATGGATGGCCTATGCCAAACGCATCAAAGATTAAACAGCTTTTATATCACATGCCTGTGTAAATGTTTTTGAATAAGATGGCAAGACAGTTTGACAAATGTGGAAGTGCTAAATCATGCAAGTATGTCATCCATGGGAAAACTGATACTAAGATACTCAGATGGCTTGGTCATGTCAAGCAAATACCAGATCACAGGATCCCAAAGAATGTGCTGTGCTCTGAAGCTCATAAAGGGTCTAGGAAGAGAGGCAGAAGGAAAGGCTGTGCAGATTTTGGGATGCTTGGAAAAATGACTTAGCATCCTTTGGAATCTCTGTGGATGATTGGGAAAGGAGTGCAGAATGCTGCTCAGGTTGGTAGTCAGCTTGCAGATGGAGCAAGGCACTGCAAGGCAGAAGGATCAAGCTTTGTGATGACCAGCATCAGAGGAAAGAATTTGCTGCTCAGATTCAGAGCATTGCTAGTAAGTGAGTGTGCCCTACCAAACAAACACTGCTGCTCCCTTATAGCACAGAGAATGCTGAATGTGTGGTATGTGACACTGCAGATGTGTTTGTGGTGCCACATACCTCATGGCCATGCTTGTCTGGATATGGCCCATGAGATTTCTTTTGGTCCAGTCCTCCAATCCACTCTGAATCCTAGTACTACCCTCCTACATATATCTACTACTCCCCCCAGCTTGGTGTCATCTGCAAACTTGCTGAGGGTGCACTCTACCCCTTCTAGGTCATTGATGAAAATATTGAACAGAAGTCGCCCCAGGACTGACCCCTAGGGCACTCCACCTAATACTGGCTGCCAACTAGATATCAAGCCATTGACTACTACCCTCTGAAGCTGATGATCCATCCAGTTTTCTATCCACCTTACAGTCCATCCACCCAATCTGTACTTCCTTAGCTTGCTTCCTTAGCTTGCTTGCATAGAAGGCAATCAGGGTGGTCAGGCATGTCTTGCTTTTGGTGAATCCATGTTGACTGTTCCTAATCACCACCTTATCTTCCAAGTGCCCAGAAATGGATTTGTTGAGCACCTCCTCCATGAGGTCTGTAGTTCCCTGGATCCTCCTTCTTCCCTTTCTTAACTATGGGCACTATGTTTGCCCTTTTCCAATCATCCAGGAGCTCTCCTGATCACTATGAATTTTCAGAGATGATGGCTGGCAGCTCTGCAATCACATCAGCCAACTCCCTCAGTACCCTCAGGTGCATCCTGCTCTGCCCCACAGACTTGTACACATCCAGCTTTTCTAAATAGTCCCTAACCTGTTCTTTTGCCACTGTTGGCTGCTCCCCCCCTGCCCACCCAAACTGTGCTGCCCAGCGCAGTAGTCTGGGAGTTGACTTTGCCTTTGAAGAGCCAGGTAAAAATGACACTGAGTACTTCAGTCTTTTCCTCATCCTCTGTCATTAGGTTGCCTCCCCCATTCAGTAAGGGACCCACACTTTCCCTGATCCTCCTTTTGCTACTGACATATTTGTAGAAACCCTTCTTGTTACTCTTCACATCCTAACTAGCTGCAACTCCAATTCCACTTTGGCCTTCCTAATTTCATCCCTGCATACCTGAGCAATTCTCTCATACTCCCCCCTACTTGTTTGGCACAGTTTCCACTTCTTATAAGCTTCCTTTTTGTGTTTAGCTTACTGAAGAGCTCCCTGCTAAGCCAAGATGGTTTTCTACCATATTTGCTAGTCCTTCCTGCACACTGGGACTGTTTGTTCCTGTGCCCTCAGTAAGATTTCCTTAAAGTACAGCCAACTCCACTGGACTCCCTTCCCTCTCAGACTGACCTCCCAGGAGATCCCATGAGTTCCCCGAGTGAGTTGAAGTCTTCTTTCTGAAGTCTAGGATCTTTACTCCGCTGCTTTCCTTCCTTCCTTTCTAGTCCTCCGGGGTTTTTCATCTGTATAATAACAGACTTACTATGCTAGCTGGTCAAACACTACTTTTTGCATTCATACTTCCCAGCAGTCTGAAGAGGTCATGGCTGTGGCCTGTATGGGAAACATTTCTGGATCAGGAAATGGTTCCAGCCAACATCCACAACTCAAGACGACAATATTAAGTATGATGCTGTAACCCACTTAACCGTACTCATGGGATGTGACAGTAGTTGTGTGACAAAGTGTGATCCCTAACAAGAACTCCTGCATCTCACACCTGTATTATGGTAGCAGTCTAGGCTGTACGTGTTCCTCAGTAAAGGGCTATTTTGCAAGTGTTCTGGTATGACTGCCAAGCTGCTCTCAGCAAAGCCACTGGGGCTCCTTTGTCCTTGCTACCTTGGAGGAAACATACTCCACCACCTAGAGTGTTGGAACAGCTGCATTTATATAGAGTGTTCCATCTGGGACACCAAAACATTAAGGCTGTTCAGTTAATACAGCAGAATGATAGAAAAACAAACTCAGGATTAAATTTACCAAGGAGCCCAATTGTATGATCACTACTGCTGGCTCTTTGTGAGAACAGGGAGTCAAATATAGACAGCATCCTGGTACTCTTTTTAGCCATGAGCAGTGCATAGAGTGCACTTAGATGAGTCCCTCAGAAAAATCATAAACAACATCAGTGGCTCATGAGTGTGCCTATCTTAGATTTCATAGACATTTGGGCTGGAAGGGACCCTAGAGGATCAGAGTCCAGCCCCCTGACCCAGGGGCAGGAAGTCATCAGGGATCATAGGATCCCAGCAAGATAAGCATCCAAACGTGTCTTCAAGGCATTCAAAGTGGGTGCTTGAACCGCCTCCGGTGGCAGTCTATTCCAAACCTTGGCGGCTCAGACAGTGAAGAAGTTCTTTCTTATGTCCAGCCTGAATC
>NW_017729032.1:263678744-263683133 GCF_001723915.1 Gavialis gangeticus | reverse complement strand
TGTCCAGCCTGAATCAGTCACAGTGGAGTTTGTGACCATTCAACCTCGTCATCCTTTGGGGCACTCTGGTGAACAGACGTTCCCCCAGATACTGATGAGCACCCTGATAAACTTATAGGTGGCCACCAGACGGCCCCTGAGCCTGCACTTTTTCAGGTTGAAGAGTCCCATGGCTCTCACCCTTTCATCATAAAGTCTGTTTTCCTGCCCTCTGATCATGTGCATGGCTCTCTTCTGCACCCTCTCAAGCTCCTCCATATCCTTTTTGAATTGTGGAGCCCAAAACTGGACGCAGTACTCCAGCTGCAGCCTCACCAAGGCCGACTACAAGGGGAGAATGACATCCCGGGATCTGCTTGAGAAGCATCTATGTATACAAGCCAGCGTTTTGCTCACTTTACTAGCTGCAGCATCACATTGAAGGCTCATGTTCATCTTGTGGTCAATCATGACCCACAAGTCCCTTTCATCTGTGGTGCTACCCATCGTAACACTGCCGAGCCTCTAAGCATGCTGCAGGTTTTTCCTCCCAAGGTGGAGAACCTTGCATTTTTCGGTGTTGAACACCATCAGGGTCTCGTCTGCCCATTTCCTGAGCCTGTCAAGATCTACCTGGATCACCCGCCTGTCCTCAGGTGTGGATGCTTTAACCCAGAGTTTGGTGTCATCAGTGAACTTGGCCAGTCCGCTTCTGACACCAATGTCCACATCATTGACAAAGATGTTAAATAGTATAGGCCCTAGGATGGAGCCTTGAGGGACCCTACTAGTGACCGTGCACCAAGATGATTGGCTCCCATCAACCACCACCCTCTGGGTCCTACCATGGAGCCAATTCCCCAGCCAGCAGACTGTGGTGAGGTCGAGGCCACAGTTTGGCAGTTTAGCCAAGAGGTGATCATGGGATACCAGATTGAAGACTTTTTAAAAGTCAAGATATACAACGTCAATCTCTTCCCCCTTGTCTAGGTGATAGGTCACCTGGTCATACAAGGAAATGAGATTGGTCAAGCAAGGCCTACCCACAACAAACCCATGCTGGGTATCCCTCAGGATATTGCCTGCAGCTAGTCTGTTAAGGATGGCCTCTTTGATAATCTTACCAAGACCTTCCCCAGGATAGAGGTCAGGCTGATAGGCCTGCAGTTTGCCGGATCTAGTTTCCTCCCTTTCTTGAAGATAGGCACAACATTGGCCCTCTTCCCCTACAAGCAGCTGCCAGCACAATTCATGGTGGTGATGAAGGCAGTAACCAAACAAATAAATAACATATATTTACCACTTTATCTGCCTTGCATCCAATAATGGCATCATATACACACCAAAATGCAACCTCTCAGATTGTAGAGCCTCCACGGTACAATCTCTATCCTATCTTGGTGGTGATCAGGGCAGCAGGAGAAAACTACAAGAAACAATGACAGAACAAAATCCATCAAGTGCTACATAAATATACAATGTCCTGTCACTGTCAGACAAGTGAGAGGAGCGTGCCAAAATCTTGACAACTGTGAGGAGAATCCTCTCCTATGCAAGGGTGGACAATGAAATTATGCTACAATTATTTGATAGGATACTGCACAGGAGACCCAACTTGTTTCTCATGGTGAAATAAAGCAAGTAAAGCAAATAAAGTTTTGGCTGTTTTTCAAAATCCACCAATAGGAAAATTCATCAGCTCACTGGACTGCACATACAATTCCAAAACTACTTAAGATTAAAGCACTTCAAAACTTTTTTTAAAATACACAAGAGGCCATTTAGGCTAAAGTTTCTTGTCTTTTTTTTTTTTTTTACTTTATCTCTGGCACTAGCTCATAAAACTTTACAGCTGTTTACCAATTCTCTGCACAGAAGTTGCAAGATACAGTATGAGAATTAAGGGCCATCATCATTCAAGAGAGCTAGTGACAAAATGAACCCCACTTGGCTCACTGTTCTGTCAGCAGTTTCATTATACACCTTGAGGATCAGGTGCAGCTTGCAGACTGTTTCAGGGGAAAAACAAACAGGTTTTATGAGGAATACCAGGCAAAGAAAGTGAGGGGATAGGAAAAAGAGGTTAGGCTAAATCTGTGAAACTTCATATTACAAACTGTCTTGGTAGTAGTGGCAGAAACAGAACTATCATCACACACTGATTAAATTATACACTAATAAAAATGAGGAAAATAAAGTCCCAGAACCAATGGAAAATTCACTTTTGGAAGTCCTATGTACCACTGAGGTATTTACTTGACAATTATTGAGGGACACTATTTAAGAAACTATATCTGTTCAAAACATTATACAGAATGCTAAGTCTGATGGACTTAGACATAATGACACAGGAAGACAGCTGGTCTATCTACTATTGTGAAACTTATAGAAGCAGCATCCAATTATAGCAACTGAGGAAATGCCCCAAATTTTGCTGGAGTGTTTTTCTTTTAAAAGAAATGTTAACATAGTTCTTTCAAATGACATTGCATTTAGAGGGGAAAAAAAATAATACTGTTGGTCATCTAAGTATTTTGGCCTGCTTCTGTTATTTTACAGGAACAGCTACAGTGAACATTTGCATATTGGCACAGGTTCAATGGACAAGAGTCTTTGTTTAACTTACCCCATGCATTTCACAATTTTCTTTGGAAGGATAAGTGACTTGGATTGATGCTATGGTATGAAACATAGTTAAACCTCCTAAATGAAGCTTGGGATGGGTGACAAGAGTTATACCCCTGCCGTCCCCAACAAAATTACACTGTAGCGTAATGCAATTCTTTGTGGGAGCTAAATTCATTTTTCAAATTACCTCACTGAATCCAGCCAGCACTCCCCTGACCGCTTTCCAGATGGGCAAAGAAGTGGCAGGCAATGCTGCCTGGGCCCCTGCAAATACTAGACAACCAGTAAAGAAAGAAAGGGCGTTACAGCAGCCATTTGAATAGGTCAACATAGTATAAATACTAACATCTTCTGGTATGCAACAAGAGGAATCAAAAAGTCACAGCACCAAATGTTCTCAATTTCAACACTCAGAGTTAGTTTCAAACTTGTATGTTGTCTCAAGTCCATGTACAACACATGAAAGAGTATAGATAAGTTTGAGTTTGTTTTTAAGTGTGTGGGTTTTTGTTTGTCAATTAGTGGCAGTACGCATGCAGGACATTTGTTTTAGCAATAAGTGTAAATGAGAAAGATCCTTCACTAGCCTTCATAGCCCTAAGAGAGATTAACGTTACTGACCATATGTTTGGTAGTCACATAATGATCATTCATTTCCAGAAGTGCTGCATTGTTTCTTTTAGGACTGAAACAATACTAGCATCAGATCCCCCTTCTCTAGTGCAGTCTTATGTGCTCCTTCAGCAGTGTACAAACCTACCTTAATCATCTGCATTAAAAAAATTAATACTTGGATGATGCAAACCTGCTTCTACATAACAGGGGAGTGGCACCCTGTGCCTAATAGTTTAATAGCTCTAAGGGGCCATTACCAGATAACAAATGTTGCAGCAACCCTAATGGTGAAATTGCATATTACACTTAGACTATACCAAGGGTACTTAAAACACTGCATGCGCGCAGTTTAAAAGGGCCCGCCAAACAGCAAAAAAGCCCAGTTAGGCTCCGGAGCAGCAAGAGACGTGCAGGTGAAAGCCCACTGTGCCCCTGCTCCCCCGAAGCCCCCCAGACACCCCCCAGCAGCCGCAGAGCCCCCTGCCGACCCCAGCACAGCCGGAGGCAAGCGCGGCTTGTGGTGGGAAGGGGTTAACCCCTCTCTGAGAGGGAGGCGGTGGCTGCGTGGAGCTGCCCGGGTCAAGCCCCTGCCTAGGCCCCTACTTCGCCCAGCCCCACAGGGAGCCACGCGACTGGAGCTGCATGAACAGGCTGTGCAAACAGGCGCGCTGTCTGCCGGTGCATGAGTTAGTGCAGAGTGCGCGCAGGAGGGGGCGCGGGAGGGCCCGAGATCTTGCCTGCGAACCCACCAAGGTAGTCAGTCCCAGCCATAGCCAACCTACCAGAGGAATGACACGGATGGGCATGCGCCGCACCCCGAGGGTCCCCTCGGGCTCTGCAGCCCCCCCATCAGGCACCTCAGAGACTGCCACCCAGATGGAGCCCATGGTTCTGGGCTCCACACAGACGGAGCCCCTGGCTCTTGGCTGCAGGGGCTGCTTGTCCCTTTTTCAGGCTCTGGTGCCCGGGAGCATGGCCAGCTCCCCGTGTGGAGTCTGCTCCCTTTTGGGGTCTCTGGCACGCCAGCTGGAGGAGCTCCAGGCCACAGTCCAGAGACTGCGCGCCATCAGGGACTGCGAGCAGGAGATTGACTCCTACTGCCAAGCCCTTCTCCCCTGGGAGCCAGAGGGTAGACCACCGTCTCCCTCCAGGACAAAGGAGGACTCC
>NW_017729032.1:263678438-263678705 GCF_001723915.1 Gavialis gangeticus | reverse complement strand
ACCAGGGTGGACAGCTAGAGACCCTCTGGCTTAAAATTCGTGGGGAACATGGCACGGGACACAATGGTGGGAGTCTACTACAGACCTCCCACCCAAAGTCCCGAGCTTGACCAGGAGTTCACCTGTGAGCTGGCCGAGGCCGCATGCTCCAGGACCATGCTTGTCATGGGTGATTTCCATTACCCGGACATCTCGTGGGAGGACCGCTCAGCAAAATCTGAGCTGTAGCAAAGCTTCCTCTCATGCGTAGATGACCTCTACCTGACT
>NW_017729032.1:263576489-263578314 GCF_001723915.1 Gavialis gangeticus | reverse complement strand
AGGTAATTTGAAAATCATGGGTTTTAATTGAGAAATATAAAATAAGTGCTCAGACCACAAATTTTGGTAGAGACATCTAGATACTGTAAGTTATCCATCCATATAAATTTGACTAAGGATGAACATCTCTTTTCATGAGTGAAATTTTTTGGTCTGTAAACACACCTTAATCATATAAAACTACAACAACTGTAGGACTATAGGACCTGTCTGTTCACACGCTAAAGCTTTCAAAGGAATGACGCTTTAAAAACAGTGAAGCATGCCCATGTTACACTAGTTCATTCAAATAGGTTCAATTAGGCCAGTTTCATGTGGGCCAGATTCTGACCGACTCAATGAAATTAGCGTTCTTGCTTTTCTGCCAAGACCAGGGGTCATTTGTGACAAGTAAACAAAGTTCCTGAAAACAATATGTAAAAAACACTATTGACTTACTCTTGTGGGAGTGACATTTTTCAAATTGCCCTTTCTAATATTGCCACAACTCCTCTAATCCTCACAACAGTGCCAGTGTATATCCAACCTGACAACTTCTATCTCAGATAGCACAGACTAGCAGCTCTTCATTTGTCCCTCACCTCGGTCACCCAGTTGTGCAAGGCACCCATATTCACCTACTGACCTCTCAGTCTGGTTCTACGCACTTCTGCTGATTTTCTGCTCCAGTGGGATGTGTGTTTCTTAGTGATACAACCACAACAGACCCCAGATCTTATGCATCACATTCTACTTAATTCAAAGTGGGTCACTGAGTCAAGGACTAGTTGCTCAGCTGATTGATTACTTCAAAGAGTACAAATTCTCCAGCCACAGCTAGAACTCATCACTGGTCCAGCAATTTGATTGGGCAAGTGGCACCCTTGCCTCCAACTTTTATTTCAGTCAGGTACAGCACCTGGACACTCTCTCACAGCTATTTACTGTGATCACATATACCCCCTGCCTAGTCCACAAACCCTTATCTTTGTCAGAGGCTAAGGAACTAACCTTGCAAAGCATCTGGTTTCTACTGGCTGCTTTTATATGTCCTGACATCTTCTGAATAATCAATATGTTTCTCATGAAGGAATATAAGCTGTCAGGGTGAGTGTTGGTTATGCATTTGTGTCAGAAAGTCCTGCAAAGGAACTTACCAGACTTCCAAACCAAGTTCACTGTGGAGGGCGATTTTTAAAAAAAATCCCTTGCTTCTCAGGAATACAGGAAAAGATGATGTAATTAAAAACTCTCTTCACCAGAAGGAGATTATAGTGTTGTCACAAAAAAGTGTGTTTTGTTTGCTGTTGAAAGAAGACTCCTAACCCTTGTAGGCAGCAGTGACACCCAATTGAAAAGGCATTATCTGATTTACTAACATCCCAACCAGTCATTTTCTAATGCACGCATCATTCAGACACTTCTTTGGTTAGTCAGACAGCAGTCTGCATGGAGGCAGCCTATATTTATCAACGGCTTGCCCAGCAAATGGGATAAAAGGGCTCATCTGACTGACAGTAAAGCTTAAACTTCTCCAGGGCATTGGGGGAATCCTTTCTATAAGCTGGGGAAAACTTGTGATACGTTATTTCCCAATCACAGTGTAGAAAGTAGGAGAACTAAGCTGCTTACAATAATGGATCAGTGCTCTTTACTCAGCAGTTATACAGGAACATTGCCTCGTGCCATCTGCCTTCCTAGCTACCTTTAAAGCGTATATGAATATTTAAGTGAGATTACTCTAATTTTATCCTCTTTCATATGTAGCCATGCTTGCCCCCTAGAACTGGATAACACCTTCTACCAACAGGTCACAAAATCCTTGGATGCAGGTGTCACGGTGGAC
>NW_017729032.1:263569374-263576478 GCF_001723915.1 Gavialis gangeticus | reverse complement strand
CCCTTCCGACCCTAAATCTATGAAACTATGAAACTATGTGTTGATGCAGAGAATATGGTTTGTGAAGGACACCAGACATAGCAGAGATAATTATCTTTTAAACAGTAAAGCATGAGTTCTCCCCACTGCAAGCCTCCAAATGAGACTCAAAGACATGGAGTCATCAGGCACTGGATGCAGGAAGTCTGTTCCAAATGACCAGTATTACTGGGAAATAGTGAGCTGCACATAAGGTCTTATAGACAGGAATACAGCCACGAATGGTTCTTAACAACTCAGTTTGAAAACCAAAATGATTCAGGCACCTGTATCAGGCCTCTTGCCTCTGAGAAGGAAGGCAGCAGCTGCATTCTGCATGTTAAAAGTCTAGAAATGTGGGCTACACTGTAAGTTAGGGAAAGGGAAATAAAGACACAGATTACAGGACAGTTGAGTCAGGCCATTCAGGGGCTCAGCAGAAAACCTGATATCCAAAACCATGTAATGTACTGTAATGTTGAGTTTCATGTAATGTTGTAACGTTAACTATCACAAGTCAAAGGAGGCCAGGAAAAGCTGATAGCCTAAACCCTAAACAAACCTGAGTGCCAATATGCAGCTACAAGAAAGAAATTGCTCACTGCAGTGACCTTTACCAAACATTTCCAACATTTCCTCCTAGGGAGATGCTACATGTTAAGAACAGTCCATGGTTCTCTCCAATGGCTACATAATTTTCAACAACCTGAAGGACAACTGGCCAGGTGGTTGGAACAGCTAACTGAGCTCAACTATCAGATACTGTGCTGCCCTGAACGATAGCACCAGAATGCCAATCTCTTGTCCCAAAGGTCTTCTGCAATAGAAGTTGAACCCAAGCAGAGGCGATGAGGGTGCAGCCACTAACAACAGAAGAGTCAGCCTGCAGTAAACTAACCCTGGGTGCAAGGGAGGCCACAGGTTTGGCATACTGGTGTGCAAAGCAGTGGGAAAATACTTAACTTGAGAAATTAATAAGGTGGAAGGAAATTAATAAAGTGGAAAACTTCCAGAATTGGCCCAAGGACCCAAACTTATTCAAATAGTGGTACCCAAGAAGGAAATACTAATAATCTTGCAAGCTTTGCATGAATTCAATATTGGGGGACATTTGGGCATGAAGAACATTTTGCAGAAGGTCCAGTCCCAGTATTTCTGGTTGGGCTGGAGAAACTGTCGGAGATAGGTGTAGGTTGTGTGAGGTCTGCAGTACATGAAAAAAAATGAGGAGCAATTCCAGGGCTCCCATAGCTTCCATGAAGGATAGACAACCCCTGGAAAGGATAGCCATGGATATCTTAAATGCTTTACCCATAATACCGCACGTAAACAAGTACATCCTAGTAGTGGCTGACTATTTTTCCAAGTGGGTAGAAGTGTACCTATTCCCTGACCAGGAGGCTCAGACTGTGGCAAAAGTTTTTGCTGAAAGATTCATGTGCTACCATGGTGTGCCTTGATCCCTCCACATGGACCAGGGGAGAAATTTTGAATCTCAGCTGTTTCACCACATCTGTGGCCTGCTGAAAATTAACAAAACTGGCACAACACCATACCACCCTGCAATATGATGGGCTCGTGGAACAATTTAACTGTACTCTGTTTGACATCCTGTCCTTTCTGATTGAAGACTATCAGACAACATGGGATGAGGTACAGGACAGACATGGACAGTATGACAACCACAGGGAAACAATCAGTGGCACCCAGGAATGAAAAGTCATCAGAGGAGAAAAAGGATACAAAAGGAGGGCTTTCAGAGCAACAAAGGGTCCCCAAGTGGGGAACCTGAGGCCACCATGAACAGAGGGCACACCACCAGCCCATTTCAGGCACCCCACTGGGGAGGGTGGGCCTCAGCCCTCAACCTCCAGGCTTCTGACATCTGACATTCAAGAGAGAACCACAAAGTGAAGCTTGTATACTTGCCAGACATACTTTCCCTTTGTGACAGCCCTAGGACTGGTAGATTGCAGGGATTATTTTGTTTGCCTTGCCTGCATTATTCTTATCTTCTATCACTGTGAATCAATTTGCCTATTATTGAATGAAGAGGTCATGGTCAGTCTGAGGGTTTGGGTCTGCCCAGAGCCAGGATCTGAGTCATAAATCCAGTGCCAACATCTGGAGTTGTGGGAGGGTTTAAGTGTGTATATCATGGTGTTGGTGGGCACGTCTATATGTGCAAATGCTCGGGGTTGGGTTTTCTGATCCCCTGCAGCAGCCAGGGGGAGCTCTAAGCTCCCCCTGGTGCTAGCCCAGGGGCTTGCAGGGAGCATGGGGCCAGGAGACAGCTGTCTTCTGGTGGGGGCTGAGACATTGCTTCTTGCCCCTACGAGCTGCCTGCTGCCAGGGTGGGCTCTGCCACCAGAGTCTGGATGGGGACAATGACCCCATTCTGGCAGCAGGGAGCTCCCAGTCCCTGCTCCACAGTGGTGACCACACAGCCAAGGCTGGGAGATTCTTATCAGAGCTGAGGCTAGGAGATTTGCTCCCAGTCTGCTGCCTACACATGCCTTACTGTACAGTAATTACTCGGCAGTTAATTTGCTACTTTCATTTGCAGGTAGCAAATTAACTTTTGAGTAGAGAAAACTACTGTGCAGTAAGGGTCTGCACATATAGATGGTGACACTTACTACACAGTAATTTGCTCTACTGCACAGTAAAGCATCTCATGCAGACATGCACTTTGTGCCTGTTTATGAAGCAGATTTTTAGTTTTATACAGTGAATGTGTGAAATTTGACTCGTAGTATATTGGCTGTACATTCCTCACAGATCAATTTCAAGATACCAAATCTGGAGCCCTCTGACTAAATCTCCAGTATTGTTTGGGGTAAAATTGGACTTCAGTACAGAAAAGTGAGATGTCCCACCCAATCCAGGTGACGCCAAGGATTGCAGGGATTTTGTAAACAACGTAGACAGTCACGGAAGTAATGGTTTCAGACCCAGGACCCACAGTTGCTTCTGCCTAAATAAGTGTAATGAGTGAACACATAGCAGTAGAATGGTGTTCTTATAGTTCTACGTACAGCACACTTTCAAGAACAGCACTTAGCAAGAAGCCAAACTCCAGCTCAGTACCTTACAGTGAGTTGACATTGTGCATTTCTGTATTCCCAAATGGTTTAACAATTCACAGCTTCTATAAAATTGAACTATACAACTTAGTTACAAAAGGAGGAGGGAAAATTGGATATCACAGAGGTATTTGGAAAGCTGGCTGGCAGTAAATGTCATTATCTTGGACAAAGTCGGTAAATGAGCATTCCAGATGGTATGGTACTAAAGAAAAGCAATGTGCTGCCTTTTCTGCTGAGTAGTAATTAGTCTTAAATGTCAGCCACAAAAAGAAAAAAAAATAAAGCAAACAAATAAAAGCTTGAAAAATTGACAACATACTTGGGGAGGAGGGGGGTGTAAAATATGTTATATCTATTGAACTATTGGGGATTTACTTGTGAAGTCTGCAATTTTTATAAAGTTATATTGCTTTCCTTTCACTCTACCCTCCAGTAATGCGTTCTTGTCAGGAAGAGAATAATACTAACCCTATGGCTGCAAATGATTATATCAGTAGAATTTTTAAGCTGATAAATCTTTCCTGTTTTCTTGGGTAGCCCTTACGATTATAGGAAGTCTACAAGGCTGCAGATAATACCTTAAGAATTCTCAAGACCAAAGGAATAACCGACGAGTTCTGCGCTCTGGATTGCGGGACAGTGGCTGGCGCTTTGCTACTGCAGGTTGAGATGTCACCTCCTTTTTTGCCATAGACCTATATGTTGAGTGGCCATTTAAAGACTAGTTTTTGGCAGCAAAAAAAGGAAGTGAGAGGGTTAGGATTCTTGTACACCTCTTGCCCCCAGACAAACCTCTCTTACACTTCCCCCAGGTCACATCCCAACAACACTCTGATTCAGCTAGCCATTGCCTCAGCAATGGGTGCCATTCCTACCCTGTCACCACCAACCCAGTCACTGCTCCCTGTTGCTGAAGCTGGAGCCACTGTGGAGAAAGTGTAGAGTGTATGGAGTTCGGGGGAAGTAGTGGGATGGGGATGGGAGTGAGAGGCACCCCCTGGCTACATTCTGGTGCCGCACCTTTTATACAGTGCCCAGGCCTCATGGCCTGCTCACCCACTGATTGTTATGCTACTGCCCACCAATCTCCAGAGGTCAAATTCTTCATTACTTTAACATCAACAACTTAATTTGAAGCCAGTGAAAGTTCTGAGTAGGCACTGAACACAGCATCAAGCATAGGTAGAACTTCCTAAAACTATAATGGGTTCCTGTTTGGAACTCGGAATTGATGCTTATGCTTGTGAAGTGTAATTCCAGTACAGACTGACCATATACACTTGAGGACAAAAGTCAGCAACAGATCAAAAGGCATTCATACAAATTCCTGAATATACAGAGAATATAATATACAGTTGCTTAAACTACCTGATCAAACATTTCTCCAGGAAAAACAAAACAAAACATTATTTTAACTCTTACTTTTCCACACTGTCGCCAGGCACTAGGGTGCCCTGCTCCTAGAAATGCAGGAACTGCCTGGGGAGAGCCCGAAGAACAAGGCAGGAGCCCAGGTGCAGGTTGCCATGGCAACCTGCTAAGGAGAAAATTGGCCTGCACCTGCACCTGGCAGGAAGGGGCAGGGCCTGCCTCATATATAAACCCCAGGGCTGAGGCCAGGATGGCAGTTCCCTGCCAGCAGCCAAGGGGGAAGGAGCTTTCCCAGAGGAAGCAAAGGGGAGAGGCCTGACTGCAGGTGCAGCTTCTGATACTGTTGAGAAACAGAGCACCCCCCAGTTTGGCTCGAATGATGTTATAGCCGGGCAGCTTGAATTTATGTTATAGCCTTGGGGCTTGCAGTTTGTTTGTTTTTTTAAAAACACTGGCGGTTTGGGTAAGGCCAAAACAATGGTGGTTTGGGTGAGGGGAAGGAGTCGGCCTCACTGAGGGCCCATGGCAGCATGGGAACCCTGGTGCCAGAGGGGGTGCGGCATTTTGGGTGCACAGACCCCGGCGCCAGTAAGGCACAGAGCGAGACAGGGCTGAAGACCCCAGGGAGGACAAGAGGGCCAAATTACAACAAGGCCTAGACCAGACAGCATCAATACCATCTGCAAGGCTTGGGGTGTGGTAAAGGGGTAGTTGGAGCCATGCATAGCCCATAAGGCTAGGGTGCCCCGAAACACCCATTGAGACATCTGTTTTGAAGCGGGATGTATCAGAGATCCGGAAACCCACGGGGTCCAGACAATCAAGACCGTGTTCAAGAGGACAAAAAGGCAGCCTCCCTCTTAATCATTCTATCAAAGATGTGGCGGGTGAAAATAGAGGGTGCCCATTGGGCCAACTTGGCATGGTAAAGGGGCCTTGAGGAGATCAAGGCCATCCTTCAGGACCCCATCTCATGACATACACTTATATAAAAGTAAAGCCTAACTTAGTAGGCCATCAAGGGCTAAGTTGTCTTTTCAACCAACTGTTTAACATTTGTTGGATATAATTGAGGGAATGAAAAAATTAACTAGGAATTCTAATACTGTAACCGCCAGTGGCGTCTCTATAGGTCATTACAAAATGAATGGTAAAATTGTAACCATTACAGAGTTGGCTGCAGCTCTGGTGCTTTTTCTGATTTCTGTGTGCATCTCCACAGCTGTGAGTTCTTCACCACTGTCAGGGTGTACATTCAGTCTTCCCCCCGCCCTCTCCTCCCACCCTGGCACTTTCAGGCTGGGTCCTTGGCTATAGCGCCCTATATTTTGATGCTACACTAACAGATCTGACTAGGTTTGGATGCCAGTGATATTATTTCCTTTCAGGAACTCGTGATCAGCAATAAATAAAGTGATAAAAATTATTGGGGGGGGGTGGTTAATCTTAACATTAGTAACAGAGCATAAAATAAATCATGTGTACATATTATTTAAGTCCTTCCATCCTGTGAGGGGAAGCCAGCAAGTCATCCCAACTCTTCAGACCCTACAGTGGGCATCTATGGATATTGGTCTCTTCTCCCTTCCTATCCACCTCTTCCCCTCGCCTGCACAAAGACTTTCTCCTAGGGGGCTTTTCTTTTAAATCTAGTGATGACCTTTGTCCTCGCTTTTTCTGCTTCAGTCAGTAAAAGTCAATTTGAGCTCCACCAGAAATCAAGCTTATCTCCTCCCAGCAAATTTTCCTTTCAGCAACTTGTTTTGCAACACCCCACTATTTGTTTGGGAGATTTCTTTCCTCAAATCACTATCCTATTTCCCGCTTGAATTTCCACCTCTCATCCCCACCAGCCTGCTATTTATTTAAACACAAAGCTTCATATACTGAATATCCCAACTGCAATGTCACATGCAGTTTGAATAAATTATTATAGAGAATGGGTGGCATTTTATTACCCTGTTTACCTGTGTAAGTCACATGTGCATGTTGGTTCTGCAGCTCAACAGTAGGGCTGTGCAAAGCTTCAGGTGCTGATTCAATTTGGAGAAGATTCAGCCTGATTCGGCAGCTGAATCTCCAAATCTGAAACAAATCAGGAGACCAATAAAAAGGTCTGAATTGATTTGAAGCTCTCTGAATCGATTTGAAAAAGATTCAGAGAGCTTCAGAGATTTGGGCAGTCCCAGCTCACTGCTGCAAGGAGCTGGACCCAGACTCTGTGCTAGTAAGTAAGGGGAGGGGCAGGAGGGCTGGAGGAGGGGTGATGCAACCATGGGGGCCAGGCCAGGCCCCATCCCCTGCCAGCTCCCTCAGCCCCCCTGAGCAACCCCAGACCCTGCCCACTCTCCCAGCCCTGCCCCCATGGCTGCCCTGCCCAGCCCCAGCTCCTGTGTCTTCCAAAAAAAAAGCCCCCACTCACCAGCTGCTGCCAGATGGGGGGGCGATTTCCACTGCCCCCCTCTGCACCATGCTACATGGGGGGCTCTGGTATGAGCCCCCTGACCCCCCCCACCCACTCTCCCAGCTCCTCCCCATGGCTGCCCCGCCCAGCCCCAGTTCCTGACTTAAAAAAAAATGTCCCCACTCACCGGCTGATGCAGCAGTCATCGGGGCTTGTGGCAGA
>NW_017729032.1:263562268-263564374 GCF_001723915.1 Gavialis gangeticus | reverse complement strand
CACTCACCGGCTGATGCAGCAGTCATCGGGGCTTGTGGCAGAGCCCCCCATGTGGCGTGTGGCAGCAGGGGGGCTTTGGGGATCCCCCCCACACCTGGCAGCAGCTGGTGAGTGGGGGCTTTTTTTTTCAAAGAGCCAGGAGCTGGGGCTGGGCAGGGCAGCCACTGACAGGACAGCGGGCAGGGGATGAGGCTGATTCAGAGATTTGGCCCAATCTCTGAATCAGATTCAGCTGATTCGGTTCAGGACAGTGATTCAAATCACTGAATCAAATCACCATCCCCCGAATTGGCCAAATCCAAAGCCAATACTAGCCACTTTGCACAGGCCTACTAAACAGCTAATTTAGATTCTAGTCCAGTATCTCCACCCCACGTAAATCCCCTCACATACATCAACTGCATGTCTCTACATCCGGCCTTTTCTATCCATCTCTCCATGTTCATAAAAATGATTTATGCAGAGCATGAATACATGAACTTGGCCTCTGGCTTGGAGCAAAGGAGGAGCCAAGGGGCACAGCCAGCTCTAGGGATAAGTCAGGCAAGTATTGCTGAGCCAAGCATCAGTGAGAGAGGCAACTGAAAGGACACCAGGGAGATGAGTTACACTTAGGTTTAGACTATTTGTAGGGTCTGAGGGAGGGGTCTAGCAGGACAGGCAGGAAGTGCAAACAGTGTGAACCTGGCCAGACAAGAGAGGAAGGCAGGCAGGGAATCCCAAAGACAACTGAGCTAGGAAACAAGATTGGCGTCTTGAGGGACGCCAGAGAGTGATCACTGGCATGGATGAACCAGGCACCCTCACAACCAAGGGCAATCCCAGCTTTGGCTCCAGCTCTGTCCTGAAGAGCCCTGTGGCCCAGCACACTACACCAGCCGATTCCCCTGTAGCAATGCCCTGCTGACAATACTAGGCCAATGCCCAGATATACCTAGCCTCACCAATCCTTTTAGTAGCACCAGCTCAGTGTCACTGCCACAAACTTCTTCTGTGGCCTGCTCTGGGACCACCTACATGTCACCTATCCCATGAGAAGGTCAGGAAACTCAGGCCCTCTTATTTTCCAGCTACTTCCACTGCATGACCAGCCAGATCACCTGAACACCATCACTTGCATGCTGGACCTTGTGGTACTTCCCAATATTCCTACCATCTGCCAGCACCCTATATGCAAATTCTATACGATGAAAAAATTCCCCAAGGTCATTGGTGCTGTCAGTGATATTTACATCAACATCTGCCAGCCTCCCCAGGATGCTCACTTCTTTTTGCCATCACCAAACATACACAGTCAACATGATGGCCATTGCCAAATCCTACCTTAAATTCACCAATTTGATAGCCAGCCTCCCCAGGTCCTGCCACGATATCTATGTGTATGTTACCTGGGTGCACCCAAGTATGTGCTCTCCTCTCCAAACAGAAGGGATAGGTAGCTAGGCAGGAGTGCTGTGAGAGGGATCTGCAAAATACTGGCCAGTTCCCTCTATTCCCTATAGAGTCAGGCCAGGACAAGGGATAGCTTAACTATATACAAATTTATTAGTATATACAAGATCTTAAAGGAAAGTGATATTAATAAACATATATACAATATACAGTTTTCATACAATGCTATATTCTGCAAATAGAGACTAGAGGATTACGCCACTTCAAGGGGCATCACACCCTGCACAGGTAAGTAGCCAGTCTGAGACAGGTGAGAAACAGGTAAATACAGGTGAACCACAGAGAAGATATCAACAAGGGTTTCAGTATACACACACACGGTATACTTAGTGACAGATACTATGAGGGATGTTATAAGATGTTTATATTATAACAAATAAGCGACAAATCACATTATAAATAACAAAATATGAGGTGCTGTCTACAACTTAATAGGCGCCTGCAAATCCATAGTTTCATAGTTTCTAGGGTCGGAAGGGACCTGAGAAGATCATCTAGTCCGACCCCCTGCCATGGCAGGAAAGAGTACTGGGGTCAAATGACCCCAGCAAGGTGTTCATCTAACCTCTTCTTAAAAACCCCCAGGGTAGGAGCCTGCACCACCTCCCTTGGAAGTTGGTTCCAGACCCTAGCTGCCCTGACCGTGAAATAGCG
>NW_017729032.1:263551830-263561737 GCF_001723915.1 Gavialis gangeticus | reverse complement strand
TGGCCCAGGTGTGCCTCCCCCGGGGCCTGAAGGGGGCCCAGCAGGGAGGTGGCTGTTCTGGTTCCTACTTAGGAAGACGGAGGCAAAGAAATCGTTAAGCATGTTAGCTCCGTCAGTATCAGCGTCACTAAGCATACTGAACTCCCCTTTGTTGGCTTGGAGCCTTGGCACCATTCCCAGGATGGGAGAAAGAAGGAGTCCCCAGTGCTTTTCAGCCCCTCCTTGGGCTAGCTGGGACCCTTTCCTCACAGGGCCCTCTGCTAGCCCCTCCCTTGCCAGTGGGCTTCCTCCCCATGGGACTGCTTTCCCCAACAACTCACAGCTCCAGCAGGTGATGCACCTTGTCACTCCAGGTGGGTGCTCCCTCAACTAATGCTGACCCAAGGCCTCTGGGCTTCTGTGGGGTCACGGGTCCCCTCGCAGCCCAGTCCCCCACCACAGGCACTGAGGGCTTGGCCTTCCGCTCAAAGTTGGGGATCAGACTGCCTTCTGCAGGGTAGGCCTCAAACTCAAGACTATCCAGCTGTTGTCTCTGTGTAGGGGACTGTGGCAACCCGTCTAGCTGTGGCTCCTCACTGCCATTGTATGGCTCAAAGGCAAAATTGAAGAGCTATAACCATGAGTGCTCCTGTCATATGGGAGACAAGAAATGGGCAATTTAAATTTACCATTCTAGGTATGGCATCACAGGGCAGCTTTGGTGCTGGGAGCTTGGAGACTGACCTGCCTGCTCTGGTGCTGGGAGGCAAGTGCCAGGCTGCCCCTGACAGGGGTAAGGAGCCTCCTGGGGTGTCCCTGTGTTGCATACTAAATTACTGGCCATGGCTCTCCTGTACAGAGAGGGAAATACCCATCAGAGGGTAGATTACTTGCAAAAAGTAATGCTGTGTAGCAATGCCAGGAACTTCTCTCTGTCAGGAATCCTCCTGCAACTGCTATAAGCAGGTTTGATATGTGCCCTGCCCGTTCAGCAAGGTGCTGGGGAAGTCCCAGAAGTGCCCAAAGAGGGGCAGTGCCCTCCCTTCGCCCCTATGTAGGTGGACATATATATAAAACAGTTTCTGCCCACTTGGATGTGCATATAGAGATGTAGAAGACATCCTCCTCCCCCACCCCCATGGCCTTTTAGCAGATTCCTATACTTAAAATGGGACCCACAGAGGGAAATAGGAAGCCATTTACGTTTTGATATCCAGATCACCTTTTCTGGCCCCTACATCTATGGGAAGTAACAGAATGTCACCTCATACATTCTTTGCAACTTTCCTTTTTACCTGATACACAGTACACAGTATAAGTACTATTTATTCCATGTTTTTTTTTTAACAGAGCTTATAGGATAAATAACCTAATCTAAACAAGAGTTCTGTTTTCTGTCCCATATCCACTTCAAATGTGACTAGTGGCATTTGGTTTTTGGAATGAACTGGCTCACTAGCTATGACTACACTAGTAAATTCACCACAAAACTGATTCACCGCTGTCCAATATCACTAAGAAAGTTATTTTGAACTAAAATTGTCTGATATCCATCTGAAGCTTGGCTGTCATTTCTGATAATGCTTACCTCTGCTGTTCACTGAGCCCATCTAAGCCTGAGCAACTGCCCCCAAGCATCTCAGGGCTGGGTGGTACATACTCAGGATTTGTCTGCCTTGGACACTAGCATCCGCTGTGTGCGGTCTCTTATGGGAAACTCCCTTTGCTCACTCTCGGTGTGGCTGAGACAGTGTGGGGGTGATGTTGTCAGCCACCGCTGGGAAAGACATTCAAAAGCTGGCGTGGGACAGCAAGACAGGGAGCAGCAGCAGCAGTGGCAGCTACAAGGCAGCTGTAAACTCCTGGCTGACACACCTAGCCATACTAAACCTTGGAGGAGGGGAGATCCCTGAAAGGAACAGAGCTGGTCAGAAGGACGATGCCTGGCAAGATGAACACACCCTGTCAAAACCACTTTTAAAGTCTATGAAATTATGATGGAGTTCTTTTTGGTGGTCATGACAGTTTTTGCACATGATTCTGAGGTTGAAGATTTTTTCTGTCATGCTTCTTCCAGATCTGAATCCAGCTTGTTCTTCTGCTAATACAGCCTCTATTTGCAGTTTAAGCCTATTTAGTATTATTCTAAGAAGCGCCTTACTTGGATGACTGATGAGGCTAATGATGCGGTAGTTTGGACATTCTCATGTGCAAACAATTTTGATTAAGCATCAATCCACACAAGACCTGAACATTTCCAGGAACCAATATTGGCAGTAAGCATAATTTAGTGATGATGTCAGTTAAACTTCAACTGAAGAATATCATTAGCAAAAAGTCACCAAGAGTTTGGTGTAGACTAGAAGAACTAAAAGATCCAGCAAACACTAACTGACTTACAGAACATTACAGGTGGCTTCTCTCAAGCAGTCAGCAAAACTGTGAAAGAAGTACTTGGAAGAGCAAAGAAGAAGAACCAGCCATGGATGAATGATAAAATCATAGAAATGTGTGATGCACACAGAAAACTAAATTATTTCAATCAAACTAGGATAGCCTCCAATGCAGAGATGCTAGCAATAAAAGTGAGAAATGAAAAAAGGAAAGCAAAAGAGAACTGGATCCTAGGCAGATGTGAAGGGATTCAAAGAGGCTGTGAACACAGTAAGAAAGTTTTGAGAGGCTGTAAAACACAGTAAGAAAGTTTTTGGAAGCATGAAAAAAATAACCAAGATGTATCAAGCGAGAACAAACTGCAACAGAAGACAAAAATGGTGACTTGGTTTCTGAAAACGGTGCAATACACAAATATTAGCAGAGTATGTGAAAGAATTATATAATCACAATATCAAAACAGATCCAGAAGTAATAACTCAACTAGAGA
The DNA here is from genome assembly GCF_001723915.1 of Gavialis gangeticus. Taxonomy (NCBI): domain Eukaryota; kingdom Metazoa; phylum Chordata; order Crocodylia; family Gavialidae; genus Gavialis; species Gavialis gangeticus. Next base: position 263,558,874 of record NW_017729032.1, on the reverse strand, counting down.
AGGCTGATCTAGAACTGTAAAAGGAGATCAAAGCTTAGACATCAAAAGATAAGAAGCAGATGAAGCTGTCAGAAGCATGAAGAATGAAAAAGCAACTGGCCTGGACAACATACCCACAGAATTATTAAAAATATTAAAAATAGGACACAAGACAATTGATGTACTGTACAAAATCTGCAATATGATATGGAAAATGAAAACCTGGCCAACACAGATAAACTCAATAATCATCCCTATCCCAAAGAAAGGGAATGTACACCAGTGATTTCTTTGACCTTTATTTAACAAGATTTATTTATTTAACAGTGAATTTGGCAAGAGAAAGGAATATCATTATCCTTACATAATATGTAAAACAATACAGTTTCCTTCATGAGAACATCTAAGACAAAACGGAAATTTCATTGTGAATCCTGGCACTTTCAGAGCCAAACCTCTTGAAGATATGAACAACATTAGCAAACGCAGGTAGAAAATACTGACCTATCCTGAGCAAGGAAATTATTACATACAGTTGAGGTTTTTTTGGACACCCACAGTACAATGATGACAGAGCATATTGTTGCCTATATTGGATGAAAACAACTTTTGAACAACTTAAAAGTATTGAGGATAAAGCACAGTCAGTTGATTGTTGGAATTTTATTTTATGTATAAATGTATATTGCAGACAGTTAGTTGTACCGTCTTATGGCTGAAATTTTGGATTTTTATTTAAGATCTGTCACAAGAAGCCTACATCTGAAAGAAGCTGACTTATCATAGCCGTTTAATTTGTCTTTAGTTATCTGAAAAGGTAAACCTTGGATATTTTCTGTAAATATTACTCTGAGATACTAAACCTTTTGGTAAGCTAAAGCTTTAACCTATACAGAGCAAGTAAAGAAATGTATTGTGTGCATTTAGTATATTGATTACTAGATTTAAATAGCATTACAACTAGCAGTAAACTGTATTATGTTGCTTTCAGTGTGGTACCTAACATGCTTTCAGAAATGCAGGGAGACTCAGAATAAATTTAGAGTCTCAGAGAAACCGTGACCACTGTAGATCAAACTAGGCAAGGTTCAGATGCCAAAGTTTAGGTGTAAAATTTCCTGAAGCATGACAGGAAAGATGTAGGTTCAAACTAAATATAGATTAAGCAGGGCCTTGAACATATATCTCCTGTTTTCTTGGGGAGTGCCTTACCACTAGGATACTTATGTAAAACATGAGAGAGCCCTCTTCCTTCTCCTTCATCTAACTGATACCAGTCATATTTATTTATCCAGATAAAATTTCAGGACCTAGGTACAAGTGCACAGAACCTGTCGTCAGAGAGCAGTCTACAAAGACTAGGATTGTTTGCTATTTGTAAATGCCAAAAACAGCAGTTACGTGGCTAGGTAAGTGCCATTTGGACACACAGAATGTGTCCAGACGAGCATGCACCTGCCTCTTGCAGAATCTCAAAGCAGTTTGAGATGCTGCAAGAGGCATACTGGGAACATAAATATGTTCCCCATCCTGCATATTTGTAGTGCAGGCTCTAAATTTGATACCTGGAAATCCAAGTATCAAAAAAACCCCAAAAACCCAAACCATGGAAAAAAAGCAGGGCAAAGAATGGTCCAGGACTGTGCCCCAAGGCAACCTGGAGACGGGTCCTCCACAGAGACGCTCTGGTATCTGGTCAGAGCATCTCTTTTGGTGCGTCTGCTGCCCCAGCTTGTGGGGCATGCTGCCTTAACATGCTGGGGTAAGCAGAAGCGGGTCAAGGCTGTAGTGTGACTGGGACCCGGGCACTGGGTAAGTTAGCAGGGGTGGGGGAGTTTATGGTGTGGGGTGTGTAAGGAGGTGTGAGACATGGCAGAGGGATGTGAGGGGGGATGTGGGGAGTGGCAGGGCATGTGCGGGGACGTGGGGTTTGTAGGTGGGTTTGTGGGGGGTGCTTGAGAAGGGGCTGCTATATGCCTACCCCCCACACCTACCCTCTATGGCACTGGTGGCAGCAACCAGCAGAGCCATGGCTTAGCTGAAGGCGTAGCCTGCAGCAGCGTGGAACTGCCTGATGCAAGCTCTGTACATGCTGAACAGACTGGACCTGGCCCAGCCTACTAACACAATGCACAGCTTTGGACAAGATCAGGAAAGCCGTGCACTAATGGGCCAGGCCAAGTTGGGTCTGTCTAGCACAAAGCCTGTGTCAGGCAGTGCTGCACCACCACAGGGCTATGCCCACAGCTGTGTCTGCTTCAGGGAATGGGGGGGGGGGGGTCAGACATGTGATGGACCCGCTAAGCACCTCTGTAGCAACCCAGTGCCATCCTGCTCAGAAAAAACCCGGTGCCCACCTCCGGAATCAAGCCAGGACCTTGGGGCAGGGTGGGGGGAGAAATCCGCAGGGTGTGGATGCATTGCCAGATCATGGACAGGACCAGCTGGTTTAACAGCAGTGCCCTCCCATGCAAGGAGAGACATTGTAGCAGTCCTGCCCATGCCTGGAGCATGGTGGGCGGGGAGGGCTTGGTAGTCCCTCCAGGAGGGGCCTGGCCAGTGAGACCTCCTGGCCCCACCGGCTCCCCATTAGAGTCTCACTTGCCCCTGCAGTGGGGATTACAGGCTTGTCTACTCCCAGAGGGGGTCTGTTGGACTCTGCCCCCAGAGTGGGGGTTGTAGGGACATGCACCCCCTCATGGGCCTGGCTGGAATCTGCCCCCACAGCTGGGGCTGCAGGTAGTTCTGCAGGGGCATCTGCTCCCCCAGAAGGCTCCTGCTCTGCCATTGCTTCAAATAAGGGAGAGGGAAACCAAAAAAGAAAAAGCAAAAATCACAGCAAGGCTAGTGAATCCAACAGGGGCAGGCTGGGGCTGTGGGGGTTAAGGGAGGGGGCAAGGGGGCTGAAACTCACTGAGCTATAGCCCCACAGGAAACTGGGCAGGCTATACCTGGGGAAGGTAGGTGAGGGGGACACACATACAAGGGCTGAGGAGACTTGAGCTGGCTTAGTAAGCAACAGAACAAACACTTGGGCAGGGGAATGGACCACAGGACTTACCACACAACAGCAAAACACACAGGGGAGGCTGCTGAGGCAGGTGTAAGAGATGGATGGAGTGGTGGAGGGGCTTTGTTTGTTGAAGCTCAGTCCAGGAGCCCATCAGGCCTCCAGCCAGGGCAGCAGACAGGAAAACAGCACAGGATCAGATGTGATGAGGCAGCTGTGAGGGTGTACAGGAGCGAACAGTCAATTAGGGAAATAATCCAGTGTAGGTGCGGTAAGGGCAATGCAAGGCAGCATGGCAGGGAATTCCTCCCTCTCTCCTGAGGTGGAGCAATGGCAGTACAGGCGGCGGCAGCAGCAGCAGTGGTAGCAGCTGTTCAGGTCAGCCACTCAAGGCGTGTTTCAGGTAAAGGTGAAAGTGAAGGTGAAGGCAGGGGGGCGGCCTGCTGAGGCAACTGGGGCAGGCAAGGCGCCCTTAGACGACAGCAATGATGGTGGGCAAGGAGCCTGTAGGCATTGTAGGCCCCCTCCCCAAGCTGTCCCTGGGCCGTGGCTTGGTGACAGGCTGGGCAACAGGCTGGAACAGGAGTGCAGAAACTGGAGTGTGGTGATGGGGTGTGGTGGGTCCCCTCCCCCACACAGTGGCGTGTGACAGAGGACCCCCCCCTCCATGAGGGGGTAGAGGAGTGGCAACAGCAGCAGTAGGAGCAGCAGCCTAGGGTAGGAAGGGACACAGCCAACTTCCCCTAGAAGCTCCTGAGGGCAAGTAGCCCTAAGCTGCTTGCCAGCAGAGCTTTTTATACTGCTGAGGCCAGCATAGGTGCTGGCCCCAGTCTCCAGCTCCCCCTGGCTGCAGATGCAGGAGGAGCTGAGAAGGGTCAGTTTGCCTCAAGTGGCACAACTTGCCTCTCACCAAGGTGTATGTTCTGGCACGTGTGCCAAAGCAAAAATCCCCAGCAAGAAATGTGTGCTGCTCTTACTTGAGCTGCTGCCACCGTACATTCCTGCGTGTGTATGCACCCATGAAAATTAAATGAGATTCTGTACAAAGAGTTCATACTTGTTGAGCTGATTGTTTTAAGCCTATCTTCTGACTCTGGCAGATTGACATAGAATGGTCATATAGATGGCTGTTGGATCATTGTCCACTAGTCGCTGAATCAGAACCTGATAACTTATTTTACAAACAATCAACTTTACCCAACTGCTATATATTTGGGTTGGATTTGAAATAGGGGTCTCTGCATTGCAATACTTAGTCTCTTTGCAAACCAGTTCCCACTTCACTCATCTCGTGATCTTGCAAATACATGGACATGCAATTAAAATGGGCACACAGTGAAATCCTGGTGGTGATCACGTGCCTTAGGAAGATAGGAGTGATTAACAAGCAGTGAGAAGGCAGAGCTGGCAACACCTGGGATTTTTTGGAAGACCTGCTCTTTCTCTCCTATTTATCACCAAGTGAAGTATTGAGGGGGGGCTGTTAAACTAGTTAGTCAGCATGACATCCTGGAATTTATTACGTTTCTCCTCTTACTGACTTTTGCATTAGATCGGTTTACAGTAGATTTCACCTCCCGCTCCCTCTCCAACTACTGTCTTATAGCCAGAGCTGAGTACCTTGAAAGTCAAGCTGTGTTCTTGCTGGCTTATATACAGTGATCAGTAATAAGAATCCTACAACTGGAACTTATCTAACATTTTTTTAAATGTATAAATCACAAGACAGAATAGATTTGATCTCCAGTAACTGAACTGGCAAGCAGTATTAGGAAATTTATTTGTCAGTAAACATGTGACTCAGGCAGAAACAGCCAGGTTTTTGAAGATTGTATAGTTACCTTTATGCATAACAGGTGTTTGCATGTGTATATTAGCTTGTTATTTACAGCTAAAAACCAATTAGTATGAATTTTGTTTATGTAGTTTATGCAGTCATATAACCCACTGGCTAGCGTGTTTAAAGTCAACTTCAATTGGCTATGCGGTGAATATGAGTGCATTACAGCCCCAGATAGATAGGTATAGCTTTGTAGCTCACAGGCCGCATCTACATGAGACGCTTATTGTGCCGTAGCTCATTACTACTGCGCAGTAGTGTTACATGGCTCAAACCATCATGCAACACTACTGCACAGTCAGCATCACCAGGAAGCCATGCAGGGATGCTACTGCACTGTAACGCCGGTTACTGTGCAGTCATTTAATACTTGGATATGCAAGTACCAAATAACTGTGTAGTAACAACTGCACAGTGAGCATCTCATGTAGACACAACCACTATGTAGCAGCTCATTCTATCATGTCCAAAGGACCCAAATTTTAATCCACAATGCGTGCACCCAGATAATGGTTGTTGCAGTTACAAGGACTTACTTGCTCTTCCTAAACCAAAGCTTTTGGTTACATGATAACAAAGATGCCATCTTTCCTTCATGATCATAAGGCATATGGTATTTACTTTCTTGATTTCAAACTTCAGCTGGCAGTAAAGGCTCAGGCCTGCTCTGACAGGGTCAGATCACACAGCTCCAGAACTGTTAGCAGCATCTGGTCCCTAATTCAGACAGGCTGCCAGCTGCTATCAACACCAAAAGCAGCAGTCATGGGAAATTCATAGCTTTTCCTTAGATAAGGCTTTATTTTCAGCTATGTTCCTCTATACTGGCTGTGTTATTCTCAAAAGACCAAAGGAGTTATAGAACAATAAAGCTTGTTTATTCTAAGAGCATCTTAGCCTACCAATCTGATGTTCCCTCTAGTTCTCTTCTGCAATCCCCAGGCAAATGTAACAACTTAAACATAACGCTCGTAAAGATATCCACACATCTCCTCCTTTTACATGTAACATATCCCCATGTAATACTAACAATGGAAGTTTATTTAAAGTTTAGCCCATTGTTAAAGCCCATTTTAACAGGTCTCTATTAGTCTTTGTGTTGGCTTTTTAGCTCTAAGTGATCTCAGTTTCTCTGCATTCTCAATCTTTATTGGTTCAGTTCTTGTTTGGTTTCCTGGCTCTAGTTCTGTGCAATTTTCAACCTCCTCTGCCATTTCTTGTTCCTTTGATGTTAGCTCTGCTTCCTTTGGTGAATCTCGTGATGCTGCCTCTTTTCCCTCCTTTACGAGCTACAAGTGTTGTCTGTTCCTTCTTTATACCCATCTGTAACCCGGGCAGTACTCCAAGGTGTACCCCCTCTCCAATTGAAGGGATCAAAGCAGGTGCACAAGCACTGTGGGAGGTGTAGGGACTCTCCTCCCCCTATAGAGCAGAGCCAGACCACCAGTGGAGACAACCATATACCTTTGAATACTGGGAACATAAACAGGCATAAATCAGAGGGTATAGTGGACACTACAATGCCCCAAGGGGGCAGGATTCAACAAAGGTTAGACTCTTACAATCACTGACAAAAAATAGGGTTAACAAAATATAAAACACAAACAGCAGAACAAACAATACAGGTTGGTGAAATATAAAAAAGGCACAAAATGCAAAATGTCAAATGACAAAGAAATATAGGGCCTTGGTACCTGGAGGGGGAGAAAACACAATGGCCCCTTTCCACTGCAAGAAGATATGCTTCTTGTTAGCTCACTCACCCCAAATCACTTCAACTGGGACTTGACCCCAGATCTCCCACTGGTGGCACTGCTCCAGCCTGCTAGGGGTCTTGACCTTCCTGGAGCCCCGGCCTTACATCGAGCTGCCTGGCCTCTGATTGGAGGAGCTGGAAGCAGAGCTGGGAACCCCTCAGGTCACTGCTCAGATCCTTGCTGGAGTGGGGGGAGCCTCTCCTGTAGGCTGCAGCCTCTCATAGGGGATCCTGGAGCCCACTGGGGAGTCTCTCCTGCCAGCCACACGCCGCACTGCTGAGAGTCCCACTGCTGCCTGCAGGTCCTGCTCTTTCAGGCTCTTCCGGGACACTGCTCCTGCCCCGCTGGCTCAGCTCTTGCCAGCTCTGTGAAGCTCCTTCCTTGTTGTCCCTCACTGGTCTCTCTCCTGAGTCAGCCCACGCTGCCCCTTTTATCCCCCTCCAGGTGACCCAAGGGGC
>NW_017729032.1:263536792-263546830 GCF_001723915.1 Gavialis gangeticus | reverse complement strand
TTCCGCTCCAGGTGACCCAAGGGGCCAATCAGGACATGGGGGGTAAGTCTCTGGGGCCTGATTGGTATGGAAAGGGAATTCCAAGTCCTCCAATCATCTTTTACCCCTTCAAAACCCCTGGGCCAGGTCACTGCCAGCCAGCCCGTCACACATCCTTCTGGTGTGACTACTTTTTAGGATCTGGGAGCTACGTGATAGGAAACTAGTGATTTTTGTTTCCATGTTTGTCCATCTGAAATAAGCACCATATCTTTATTGTGCAGCTGTGGTAACTCCCTGGAACCCCTGTCATAGTACCATTTTTGTTTGAGAGTGTCAGTTTTTTTAATATTTTCACATCTTACTTTTTATTCTGATGAGCATCCACAAGATTTGGCAGCCTAGTTTTGAGTTTCCTGTTAAATAGCATTTCTGCTGGGGACAATCCCTTGTTTCACAGGTGTTGCCCTGTAATTAAAGTGATAGGTAAACATTAGTGTGTGAATTTGTAGCTTTTTCCAACAATTTCTTCACTATTTGTACTCCATTTTCCACCAGACCATTGGACTGTGGGTATTTAGGACTTGAAGAGTGACGGAATCCATATTTCTTTGCAAACTCTTTAAACTCAGAACAGTTGACTTGAGATCTGTTGTCTGTTCTCACAATCTGCTGAATCCCATGTCTAGCAAAAATCAGTTTGATTTATGATATGATTTGCTGTTGTGCTTTCAAGCAATGCAGTTTCAGGATAGTGAGAATAATAATCTAACACTAATACTCATGCAAGCAGGAATAAATAATGTAAGTCAATGCTCACTTGATACCACAGAGCTCTGGGCTCCTCCATGACTATTATGGGCTCTTTTCTTGGTGCTGATCTGTACTTTAGGCATGTTGTACAAGTCTTTACAGTATCTTCTATGTCATTATTTATGTTGGGCCAATATAGAGCACCCCTCACTCTCGTTTTGCATTTTTCAATGCCTAAATGCCCCTGTTTAACATGTCTTTCTTTAGCACTGCTCAAACAACAAATCATGAGCCTTTCAACAAAATGCCATCCAGTAGTGACAGCTCTTCCTTGAACTGAGAGGAGGAGCAAGGTATATGTTTTCCAGGCCAATCATCACAAATAGCTGTAATCACTTCTTTGTAATGTGGTGTCCTGAGCAGTAGCTTCTGCAATTAGTGCCCACATTTTATCTGCGACAGGCATCATGCTTTTAATTAGATTAATATATACTATGTCTGAGTCTGGAGTTCTGTCATTTTCTGTTGTGTCATATGCTCTGGACAATGTATATGAAATAAGTAGATGTTTTCCTGCTGTGTACTGTATGTCTAGATCATACATTTGTGGTTGAAAGAAGTCTCTGTAATCTGGGTGGCATGTCTGATATCCCTTTCTTTGCTATAGTTACCAAAGGTTTATGATCAGCTTCAGTTATCAAAGGCTTCCCATAGATGAATATATGAATTTTCTTGCAGCTGTATACCAGAGCTAAATTTTCTTTCTAAATTTGTGCATATAGATACTGACTTTGGTGGGAGTATTTGGGTCTCTTAATTTTATCTTGTACTCTGTTAACAGTTTTCCTATGCCTTCAAATGCATCATAAAACTCTTCTTCTGTGTTCTTGCTTTCTAGTCCTTCAATGGCAACCATTCTCTTAATCAAACCTATAGTTTTACATGTTTGCAACCCAATAGTTGGCACTAACTTTCCTAGGACTGTTACAAACTGAACTTTTACTATATTACCCTTAGTCTAACATGCAGTACACAAATACCCTTGGTTGCAATCATGTATCCATTATATGCTCTAAGTCTCACTTTCTTATTCTATTAGTACACAGGTTTAGTTTTCATTTTTTCAATAATGTATTCTGGTATTACATTGACCCGTGCCCCTGTATCTAATTTAAAAGTTACCATTAGTCTATTGGTGTCCAGGGTGATTGTCCAATCTTCAGAATAACGAACTTCTTCTTGCATTGTGCTAATGAGGAATTCATCCTCTTCCTTGTTGCATAGAGCATGTACCTGCCATTTCTTATGTGGAACATCCTGCTCCTTTTTGTAAACTCTTGCAAAGTGATTGAATCTTTTGCATTTCACAGATTCACAGAAGTTTAGATTGCCGTGTTTACCAAATGCAGGGCATTGTATGAGTCTGTGCTAACCGCAACTGCAGCAGACCATTGTTTCTTCAAGCAATTCTCTTTGACCTTCACTTGCCTGCTTCATAGTGAGATCCTCCTTTCTGTACTGTTTGCATATTGCCTTAGGTTTTTGCAGTCTTATAATCCTGTCTAGTTCAGCTTGTTCTGCTTTTTCTTCCAGCTACTGTTTGTATTCTCAGCTGCTTGGCACATTCAAACTGTCTTTTCCAAATTAAGCTCAGGATCCTGTAGCAATCTCCTCCTAAGGCTTATATCCCTTATACCTAATACTATTTGATCTCTGATTGTGGACTCTTTTAGGTCTCCAAAGTTGTATGTCTGGCTCAACAGTCTGAGGTCTTTGACAAACTCCTCTATTGTCTCACATTCTTTCTGCTGTCTCATGTGGAAATTATACCATTCAAAGGTTTCAATTTGTTTGCATACACAATAGTCCTCAAAAAAAAATTATGATTGTGCCATAGCTTTTCAGTTCTACTTCTCACAATTGTAGGCTATTATAAAGAGGCAAATGTTCTGGACCTGCTATATTTTAAAAAATAGATACTTTGAGTGAATCTTCCTTCTCTGTAGCTCCACTGGCTGTCATATATATGGTGAAGCTCTGCTTAAATTTCTTCCAGTTTTCTGCTGCATTGCTAGAAAGCTTTAACTCCTCTGGAATTCTGAGATGCTCTATTTTTCTATCTTTCTTCATATCCCAATCCTGGTACCATGTGTTATTCTCAAAAGACCAAGGAATTAAACTTATAGAATCATAAATCTTGTTTACTCCAAGAGCTGCCTTAATCTACAGATCCTCTGTTCCCTCCTGTAATCCCCTGGCCAATTTACCAACATATACATAACACTCTTGAAGGTAGCCACACACTGTTCACAACCACTATTTTGGCAAAATATTTATTGGTATACTGCCACAGAAATTAGTAAGAGTGTTTATATCATAGTATTTTTGTACATAAGTAGGAAAGAAAAATGAGATTGTGAAGGAAATCTAAAGAAGTCTTTATATACATGGATGGACTAAAACTGTTACATCTCTGAAATAACTTCTCTAAAAGATACGTATTGAGTGGTCATGTAGTCAGTTGTTAGAACTCATTTGGAATTGCATTTATAGTTGATTTCTACCATTACTACTTCTAAAACCTTGCTTCCAGTCCACACTAGTACATATACTTTCACTACAACCAAAATTATCATGCAAACTGCAAAAAAAACCCCAAACAGTAAATGCTGACAACTAACTTTCAGGGATATAGATTGTAGCCTAAGGGCATAGGCAGTCAAAACTCTTGGGGTAGAGGTGACATCTTTTATTAGACCAACTAAATAAGTTGCAAAAGAAAAATTTTTTGCAAGCATTCAGGCACACACGCCCATCATCAGACAAAAGAGAATTCAAAGATGTCAAAATATCTCTTAGGTAGAAAAGAAACTTCATCATGCAAAGGGGAAACAAGAGATGGCAGGGTTTCTCCTAGGTGGAAAAGCCAGTTTGTAAAAAGCTCATCTGTGAGATTGCAAATGAGGACTAGACAAAGGCTGAAGCAGTCAGGTTACCTGAAGGTGTCAGATGGCAGGCAGCGTGGTGAATTTGGTTTCTTTCTTGTTTGTTCTTGTTCACTAACCTTAGAATTCATTAATGATGCCATCATTGGTAGTGGATGCTAGCATCTTTCAATAAACTTTCTGTGCTTGTCCCAAAATCATTTTATTTATAAAGGCAAACACTGCAATAGAGCACTTTTAGCAGAATAGATAAAATATGCAATCATAAATTTCCTCCTTGCTCCCCTCAAGTACTACACCTTATTTTAGCACTCATTAACCCCTTCTATCCGCAAGGAATTAACGTGGCACCATCTATCATTGTGATTACTATGCATATACTACATTCTTCCATCAGCTTCTTTCCATCTTGACTAATTGAGTGCTGCCCTGAAACATTTACAATCCATTTCCAACTATGTTTGCACAGTGCCTAGTACAATGACACCCTTACACCACATTTACGGCTTCCGGAAGTACAAGAATGCAGATTTTAAGAAAGCAACAAAATTGTCCCATGAAATTTTAATGTCAATGAGTGTGTAGGTGTTGTAAAGGGTATCCCTATTCTTGTCAAGGAAGAGGATTAAAATACTGTTAAGCATTAAAAACCCAACAACAGTTATATCCTGTTTAAAGACACTTGGTCCATTTTAACATTTTGTATTTTGCAGTTTTAAATATGATTTAGTTGGCTTGCTGAATTTTGTTTTTTTCCTGAAAGATTTCCAAACAGTTGTGAAGAAAGTCCAGTATTTCTTTACACATCTATCTTTAAACTTTTAGCTGATACTTATGCCCTATGCTTTAAATTTGGGATTAATGCCTTACCAAATATCTTGGGGTTTCAAACTTTTGGGGTTTCAGAAATTGGGGTTTCAAACTGAACCACATTTCTTTTCGGCAAAAAGTTTGTTGGTAGTCTTGATTTTTTTTCTGCTATTAATATTGTTTGTGTTCTTCTGTTTCTCTTCCTGTGTTTAGTTACAGAGTCAGCCTGCCATACTCTCATCACCAGTGTTCCCTTGAAACCATTTGCTGTTTGGATCTTCAGTGGCATTGCCCAAATCTGGATTTCTAAGAATTTTTCTTGCTGATATTATGCTGAGTCAATTAATGTCCTTTGAGACCACAAATGCACAGGATCATAGAAAAGCAGGGATGGAACAGACATCACAGGGTCATCTTGTCCTGTCCAATGCAGGATAATCCCTGATCAAGCCATCCCAGCCAGGTGTCTGCCCAACCTGCCCTTAAAAATGTCTAGGGTTAAAGAGTCCACAACTTCTCTAGATAGCCTGTTCCGAAGCTTGACCACCTTCAGTCAGGAAGTTCCTAATTATCTCCAATCTAAATTTCCTCTGCAATCTTGAGGAAATTTGAGGCCATTGCTCCTAGTTCTGTCACCAATAGCCACAGAGAAAAGCCCCTCTTCATCCTGTCTATAATAGCTCTTCAGGTATTTGAAGATTGTTATCCAATCACCACTCAGTCTTGTCTTCTCCAAGCTAAATAATCCTAGCTCTTTTCGCCTTTAGTCATAAATCTTGCCCCTAATACTTTTTGTCACTCTGTGAAGGACTCCTTCCAATTTGTCCACATCTTTTTTGAAGTGTGGGGCCCAAAGCTGGACACAGTTCTCCAGGTGAGGCCTCACCAGTGCTGAATAGAGAGGAAGAATCACTTCCTTTGATCAGCAAATGACACTCCTGTGAAAACAACTGTTGGCCTCTTTTGCAACAAGAACATACTGTTGGCTCATATTCAGCTGATGGTTTCCTAAAACCCCTAGATCCATCTCTAAAGTACCACAGTCTACCCAGTAATTCTCCAGTCTGTTTGTGTGCATGCAAGTATTTTGTCCCAAATGCAAGACTTTGCACTTCTCCTTGTTGATTATCATCTGGTTGATTGTGGACCACTTCCCTAGTTTATCTGGGTCATTCTGGATCCTAGCCATGCCCTCCAGAGTGTCTGCAACTCCATCCAAATTGGTGTCTTTTGCAAACTGGATAAGCATGTACTCAATCCTATCATCTAAATTATTAATGAAGATGTTGAACACTACTGGACCTAGGGCAGACCCTTGGAGAACCCCACGTGATAACTCCTCCCAAATAGAAATTGAGCCATTGGTGACTACTCATTTAGGATGATGATTTAACTAGCTATGTATCTACCTGACAGTACTTTCATCTAGTCCAGAGGTAGGCAAAATACAGCCCACAGTTCCTAATGCACACTAAGTAAACAGCATTGTTTTTAAATGACACTTAATGCACGTTAGCTAAATAACATGGGGCATTTGTGCACATGCTTGCGCCACAGCATTAGACACTTTTAAAAGCACCCGGCGCTGCAGCACATATAGTTGTATAAGCAGCCAAATACACGTCAGCGCTGAGAAAATGGCGGTGTCGTGCTTTTGAACTAAAATACATTGGAGGTGTTTTAATTCAAAAGTGCACTACCACCATTTTCTGCATGCTGATGTGCATTTCGCCAATCATACAGCTGCATGTGATGCAGCGCAGTGCACATCAGCACCCGTGCAGAGCAGACTCAGTTAATTAATTAGTTCCCTATTTTGGTCAAGATGTGCTTTGTTCTATTCTCTTATTTTATTCTGAGGCCAGTAAGGGGTCTCCACTTCCCAGCTTGAGTGAAAGCTGCCTCAGATTTGTTCTACATGTTATCCACTTCTTCATGACCCTAAAGGGTTTCAGTAGCCAGGAATAGCCATAATGTACAGTTTCTCTGATCATGTCCCATATGTCAGGTACAGGAAGGGAAATTAGGCTTGTCCTGTGTTAAGTTTTTACCTACCATTCAGGGATACTTCTTCTGTCAAAGTCATTCTCTGAAGGCTGAATCTACGGTATTGTTTTTTTAACCCCTTTGCCATTTGGAGGGTTCTAGAAAGGGTCACAATGCAGCAGAAAACCCATGTCTTCATTTAATTTATTTATGCTTGAAATAATGCATAGGTGCAATTGTGAAAAAAAATCCATGAATGAGAAGCAACATCTCAAAATTAAATATCCCCTTTAAGGAGCAATAGCTATCTTAATTATTTTTTTGGATTTTATGCCTTATAGTCCTTACTTAGTATGGCAAAGTAGTCTGCATGCTTTCCACTTTCTTCCCCTGAAAAAATAGTGATGAAACATTCCCTGTGGGTTAATTAATTAAGTCTGCTCCAACGTGCCAGATCTCTGGCGCGCCCCGACACAAAAATGTATGTGTATAAATGCCCTAGGTTTTTTTTAGTGATGCTTTAATAAATAGTAAAATAGGCTAATGCACATTAAAGCACATATGTAGATGCCCCCAGTGTTTTTTTAAATGTTTTGCTCTCAGCAACCACATCACTACAGTGGGCATATCTACACATACCGCTATGGTGCAGTTGTTACTGCACTGTCATTTAGTACTTCCTGTTGGAAGTACTAAATGACGGCACAGTAACAGCCCATACTGCACTGTGCACACTGCATATAGTTATTTTTAGGCACTACATTGCTGTAGCGACCCACTATAATGGGGAAGCATGTCACTGCAGTGACGTAGCTGCAGTATTGTGGTTTTTTACTGCAGACACTACATTGTTATAGCACACTGATACAGCAAAGTAGCATCATATGTAGCACCCAGCATGTGCTTTATACAAGCATACTTTAGTCTCTCCCATTTTAATCTCCCCCAAACCTATTTTCCTATACTGGCTCTGTCCCATCTCTATTTCATCTCTAAACTCACTAAACTTTCTGGAGTTCCTTTACTCCAAGTTCATCCTAGACTTTCTGCAATCTGGTTTCTGTCTCTTGGATGCCACTAAAACAGTTCTTACAGAGTTTCTGACCTCTTCCTAGCCAAAGCTTTGGAACAATACTCTGTCTTCCTCCTCTCTGACCCATCTGCTGTCCTTCAACAGTGCCAGCCACATTCTTCTTCTTGAGATTGTGTTTTCCTTTGACTTATGTGGCTGGCTGTCCTCTGGCTCCCCTGTATTCTAATCACTTATAATCACTCTTTCACTGTGTTCTTTGGAGCATCTTCTCACCAGTTTCCTGCAGGAGTTCCACAGCACACTGTCCTTGATTCCCTTCTCATCTCCCTTGAAACCTTACCTCTAGGAATTTCACCCACAAATGCAGCTACCATCTGTATGCTGATGATTCACAGCTCTGCCTTCTTTTGAAAACCTCATCCTGTCTCTCTGATATGGATCTTCAGCCATCAGTTCTAGCTTATGGCTGAAATGGAGATCTCCCAGGTCTCTTTTGCCTATTATTGCAGACAATCTGTGCCCACCACCATTCTGGCTTTCCTCTAATTTGAACTTCTCTAGTATCCTGGTTCTGTCTTAAACTTCTGCACAACACTACTAATATGCAGCCTTTTTTATGTATTTACAAAGGTATAACTCTCCTTATCTCCCACATAAACTGTGGCAACCTCTTTCTTTCTGGCAAATGCGGCCTTTCCCCATTCTTACCTATATAAATTGATGCTGCAACGATCATTCTCTGAAGTCTGCTGCCTGGATCAGGCCACCCCTCTGCTAGTTCCCCTGTTCTGTCACAAGCAATCTGACTGGCTTCATTTCCAAAGCTCTTTGCAATCTGTCCCCATCCTACTTATCATATCTAATTTTCTACTGTACTCTCTCCTCCTGTGGCAGGTGAACCAGAATAAGATATATTTATGCATGGTAAAGCATTACAACTGCATACACACTACAGATTTTATAAGCAAAGCTACAACTGTGCCAGAAAGACTTTTAAATATAGACCAGGCCTGAGACAAAAGGCAACATGTGGATTTTGATAGAGACACGGAGTGCAGGGAAACAACTGGACAATATTGGTCAGAATGACAGGTAGAGATCTCAGCATACTAGCTGCTATTTTACTAATCCACAGTGATTTTGTTCCTGGGGGTGTAAAAGGGTTTGGCATCACTGGAGCTTGATTTTCTAAATGCTTCTCTTATCGCAAGTATTTGTTTAGCGTTGCATAGGTGACTGCCACTTTTCCAGTAAAAGAAATTTCTAGCTATAGTTTTCGTTTTCACTGTACTGAAGACTGACATGATAATTCCAGTAAACTTTAATGCAAAGCATGATCTTGGTCTCAAATTACTTATACGTCTGAACTGGACTGAACATGTCTCTTATTGGAACAGCTACACTAACAGATGTTATCCCTTGTGTAATTTCCAAAGACAGTCACATTGGTTGATATTTGCAAATTGTAAAAACAAAATCAATGATGTTAAAACAGTGGCTTTATGACAGTCTTAAACTTTGAAAAAAAATTAAGTACACTTGGAGCAGCTAATTGCAAATCACTTAAGCAATAAGTATCTTTGATGCAATAATCATGCTTATTTTCAGGCATACTGCCTGATATAAGAACTTTCTTCCAGGAAGTTACTTCTACTTCTCAGAAAAATATGCATTCTACTTAGTAGTTGCCTCTCTCTTAAACAGGTGTGAATTGTAATGAAGGTGGATATGTAGTGTTTCCATTTGTTTCTGCCATGGTGATGGTGCCCCAAGTGGCACAAGTTACTAGTAATCTAACAGTGTTTCTTTCTTTCTTTTGTGTTTACATCTAAAGCCAAATTATATTTAAATGTGCCATCAGCAGATTATACACATCCATATAATGCGTAATTTCCCGTGTTCTCCTGTGATGAATCTGGTGCTGGCCACTGTCAGACGAGATACTAGCCTGACACAGTTCTGAGCCAGTATGGATGTTCCTGTGTTTCTTTGACTTCACTAGGAGCATTTTTACACATGTTCTGGGTTGGGGGCACAGAAGACACATTAATTAGAGCAACTCTCAGCCGCTCTAATTAAAACACCCACAGCAGCATGTATACACCCCAGGGTGCTGAGGGAGCTAGCTGGGGTTATTGCAGGGCCCTTGGCACAGCTTTACGAGCACTCGTGGTGCTCGGGCCAGGTGCCAGATGATTGGAAGATAGCTAACGTGGTCCCCATCTTCAAAAAAGGGAAGAGAGAGGACCCTGGGAAACTTTGGCCCGTCATTCTTACCTCTATCCTTGGGAAACTCTTTGAGAAGATCCTCAAGGAGCACATCTGCGATGGGCCGGCTTCAGGGATGATGCTCAAGGGCAACCAGCACGGTTTTATTAGGGGCAGGTCATGTCAGACCAACCTGATTGCCTTTTATGATCAGGTCACAAAGGCAATGGATGCAGGTGTTGCCATGGATGTAGTCTTTCTAGACTTCAGCAAGGCCTTTGACAGCCTCCCACCCCATCCTCCTTAAAAAACTAGGCAACTGTG
>NW_017729032.1:263535440-263536736 GCF_001723915.1 Gavialis gangeticus | reverse complement strand
CTTCAATACTGACAAGTGCAGGGTGCTGCACTTGGGCAGTAGTAACCAGCAGCACACTTATAAGATAAGAAATGCACTTCTTGAAAGCACAGAAGCAGAAAGGGATCTTGGAGTCATTGTTGACTCCAAGATGAACATGGGCCAACAGAGTTAGCAGGGCTCACCGGACCTTGTCGTGCATCCACAGGTGCATCTCAAGCAGGGCCAAGGAGGTGATCCTCCCCCTCTATGCGACACTGGTCAGGCCACAGCTGGAGTACTGCGTCCAGTTCTGTGCACCCCATTTCAGGAGGGATGTGGACAACACTGAAAGGGTCCAGAGGAGGGCCACCTGCATGATTTGGGGACAACAGGGCAGACCCTACACTGAAAGACTGAGGGACCTAAACCTGTTCAGCCTTCAAAAGAGAAGTCTGAGGGGGGACCTGGTGACTGTCTATAAACTCACTAGGGGGGACCAGAAGGGTTTAGGGGAGACACTGTTTCCCCTAGCACCCCCTGGCATGACAAGGAACAATGGACACAAATTATTAGAGAGTAGATTTAGATTAGACATCCGCAAGAACTACTTCACAGTTAGGGCGGCTAGGAGCTGGAACCAACTTCCTAGGGAAGTGGTGCTGGCTCCTACCCTGGGGGTCTTTAAGAAGAGGCTTCATGACTACCTGGCTGGACTCATTTGAGTCCAGTCTTTTCTCCTGCCCAGGCCGGGGGTCGGACTTGAAGATCTACAAGGTCCCTTCCGACCCTACTTCTATGATTCAGTGTCCCGTGCTTCAGAATGGTGGCAGGGGCACTTTCACTAAAGTTCATTCAATGAGCTTTAGTTAAAATGACCCCGCCACCATTTTGAAATGCAGGGATGCTAAATACATGTGATGCAGAGGCTGATGGAGCTCATTAATTAGCATGCTGCAACAGACTCGGAGCAGACTCAATTAATCGAGTCTTCTCCAACATGTGCTAATTAGCACACATTGGAGCAGAAGTCTGTCACATGTATAGGTGCCCTAGGTGCTTACATGTGGATTAGAGGGCAGTGTGGCTTCCATAGTCCTATTCTGGCTAAGAAAATAAGTTGACCCCATTGATGGCAGACAGACTGTAAACTTCCTGCACAAGATTTGAACGTAACTTTTCATTTTATATTATGATCTACCTGCTATCCCTGCTAAGCTCTTTGCACTGCACAGGTAACAATGATCCTTTTCCCTTTTGAATGGTCTTGTTGTTCCACATAATCATAGTTTCATAGTTTCTAGGGTCGGAAGGGACCTGAGCAGATCATCTAGTCCG
>NW_017729032.1:263532348-263535375 GCF_001723915.1 Gavialis gangeticus | reverse complement strand
ATGCTACGGGCATTAGTGTAGAGGCATTTCAGGCCTCCTGGAGATGTGGTTACTGACCCCCTAGTCCCAGCGTTCCCCTCGTCCCCTTCTTTTACCTGTATGTCTGCTGAGTTTGCCGGTCCGGGCTGGGCTATAGTTGCGGGTGCCGGTCCAGTGTATCCTCCGCCCTCATCTTCCCCTTCCCCCGACGAGCCTAGTTTAAAGCCCGCCGGAGGAGATCCGCCAGCCTATAAGAGAACACGCGCTTACCTTTAGGGGAAAGGTGGAGCTCGTCCCATCCTAGCATGTCTCTCGTCGTGATGTGGCGGTCATGATCAAGGAAGCCGAAGCCCGCCTCGAAACACCATTCCCGTAGTCACCAGTTGGTCTCTGCGATGCATGATTCGTTCCGTCTGCCCCGTCCACTCACTGGAAGGATGGAAGAGAAGACCACCTGTGCAGAAGGTACGGCAAGGTGGCACTTTATGTACAATCTCATTCATAGAAGCATAAGCTTTGTAGTCTACAGCCTTCTTTGTTAAATAGTATGAGTGTAGTTGCAGAGAACAGGGTATTAAATAGAAAGGAACAAAGTCATTTAAATACAAAGGATAGCAGAATGGGAAGGAAAGAGGGCAGCAAGATTCCCTCTAAGGTGCGCGCATGCACGGCTGTGCACAACTAAAAGTCTGGCCGCACACAGCCTTTTCAAGGCCACGCACCGGAGAGGAGCTGAAGGTAAGCTCCTATGCGAGATGGGGGTGGGAGCCTGGCGTGGGCTCCACCGGCTCCGGGACACTGTTCCGCCCCCCTGCATTGCCTCAGGGAACGAGGAGGCATGTGCTGTCAGGGCCAGGGAGCGGAGCAGTGTCCTGGAGCCAGCCGAGCCTCACTCAGGGCAGGCGGCGGCTCCTCCCCGAGGTGAGGCAAGGCAGAGATGGAGGCTGGGGTGGGGGGCTGGTGCGTGTTCCACCGGCTCCAGGGAAGTGCTCCACTCCCCGGCCCTGATGCAGGGGAGCAGAGCACTTCCCCGGAGCCAGAGGAGCCTGCGCCAGCCCTTGGCCCCCAGCCTCTTGGCTCCAGCCCCCAGCCCCAGTTTCTCGGCTCCGGCCCCAGCCCCTGGTCCCAGCCCCCACCTCCCTTCAGTAAGTGTCCCACACTGGACCAAGGTAGTACGCTCATGGACCACTACTCCCTAGAGGGAACATTGGAGGGCAGCACTGCAAGGAGCAAAAGTGAGTTTAAGAGAAAGCTTATGAAAGCTCATGCATCTCTGAAAGATGAGAACTGCATACAGACATTCAAAAAGGTGGAGGCAAAAAAAAGTTACATGGTTTTCTGTAAGTGGCCAAGTTTAGATCAGTAGCAAATAGTATCCATGTTCACCCTTGGTGGGGGCACTCAGGCTGCCTGCACTGGCCAAGGCCAGGAAGTTGGGGGCAATCCTGCATGCCTCCCAGTATGCCCTGCAGGCTCCCAGGGCTGCCAGAGACAGCCAGGCCAGCCCCCATTAGCTACCAAACATGGGCAAGTATGCCCTCAACCCTCTTCCATGTCAGTGTGGACTCTCCCCTGCACCCAGTCCTAGGATTCCAGAAAAGCCGCAAAGCAAATGCTCTCCATCATGAATTTCATGTTTATCCATATCCCAGCCTGTCCATGCCCTGCCATGGTGTCTGGATGCCTACGCCCAAGCACAGACCAGGAACTGTGGTGTGTCCTGCTTGTTGCCCTGTATGACTCTCACCGGAGACTGCAGGACATTGCATGCTCCCACCTGGGCATGATACAGCAGTTGGTCACCATGTCATATGGCTCCATGCCCCCAAGCCAGCAGCCAGACATCCCACTCAGGTCCACCTGAGCCAGGCATCCCACTCAGGCCACCCCGCTCCTGCCAAGTGTTCCTGACTGGGCTACTGACTTTTATGTGGATAATGGGGGCCACCCAGGATGCCATGGATGCCGGAGTACCCTAGCACCACCCCTAGACCATTAAGCACTGGTTCTGGGCCCATGCCACCAGCAGCAATTGGTGGAGTGGATTGTCCTGGGCACTTTGTACAATTAACAGTGGGGCCAGACCTTCTCCATGCACTGAGCCACTTTCATGGACATTGTTATCCAGCTGGCTCCTCACACTACACACCAGGACATCAGCATGTGGCCACCCCTCACTTTGGAGAAGCAGGTGGCCATCGCTATTATGAAGCTGGCCACCCCCAGCCATCTCTGCTACATCACCAACCAGTTCAGCATAGGCAAGTCCACGGCTAGAGAAGCTGTCTGGGAGGTATGCTTGGTCATCCAGAATGTCCTGACCAACCACGTCACCTGCATCATCAATCCACAGGAGGTGGTCACCAGATTCCACTGCATGGGCTTCCCTAACTGCATGGGGCCTGTGTATGGTGCCCACATCCCCATCCTCTGCCCACCTGAGGGCACCCAGGCATTCATCAACTGCAAAGGTTACTTTACCACCATCCTGCAGAGTGCCACCAGGGCCACTTTACCCACATATTCACTGACTGGGCAGCCATCCTTCTGCAACTCCCCACTCCCCAAAAAGGTGCTACACTCCTGGAGTCCCCAGTTTCATCACTGGTGCTGTCATCAACCCTCCCCTCAACATCAGGGATCCAGTTTGCCCCATCCTGCCTTGAGGGGTTGGCACAGTGACTGCCTGCACCACGAGACTCAAAGTCACCTGGCACCCATGGACCTTCTCCACGGATCAGAACAGAGTGGAGTGGGGAAAGGTGCTGAGGTGCCACTTGCAAGCCTCTCCAGGTGCACAACTCAGGAGTCACTCTGACAGCGGGAGTGGATCAGCTGAGATGACGGTTCCCACATGGGACTCCTGCCATCGCATCTGTACCTTCCTCGAACTGGGGAAGAGAGAGAGTGGGGGAGGGAGGAGTAAGTAAAGGTCTCTGTGATTCCAACAGGATGAAGAGTAGTGGGTAAGACCCCCACTCACAAGGCACTCCAGCCAAAAATATTTACTGCCCCTGCTCTAAAACCACAGGTCTCAACCACTTGAGC
>NW_017729032.1:263521087-263527348 GCF_001723915.1 Gavialis gangeticus | reverse complement strand
AGGGAGGGAGGGAGGAAGGGATGGAAAAAGAAAGGGAGGAAGGGAGAGAGAGAGAGTTTGGCAAGGATATTTTTTAACTCCTGCTGTACTGCACGTTCAATGATTCTCATAGATAGATGCATGTTTTCTCCTGTCCCTGACCTTGGTGTCCTCTCTGCCACCTGTGCCCGTGGTACTGCCAACTGGGGTAGGACACCAAGCACCAGCACTAGTACCTATTTTTTTTTACTTTATCTGCAGAACTCAATAAACTCTTTTAGTGCCTTTCCATGAGTGCAAGGGTGGGAGGGGACAGCATTTCAGCATCACTGCTCTGGCCAGCTGGGAGAAGGCCTTGCTTCTCCCAGGAGCTGAATATGGCCCTGAGACATATGGCAGGGAGGTGTGAATGAGGCAGATTTATGTTTCCATAGAATGGAAGATGGGCTGCTAGCTGCCCAAAGCTGGGAGCAGGGGGATGGGAAAGGGAGGGCTGGTGCCTCACCTGTGGTCCAGGGTGGGAGGAAGTGTGGGGGAGGGAAGGGGTAACTGGTATGTCCAGTGCTAAAAGACAAAAACCTCTCAAGCATTTAACATCCTGGGGCCCTACATTTTGAGTGGGCAGGGCAGGGCAATTCACCCTCTCCCCATTCCTCTACATCTTTGCAGCCCGTTCCAACCCCTTCTGGCCTTCTTGGCCACAACAGCCCAAGAGAAGGCTGTGACTGTGGGAATGGCCTGTAGCAGCTGCAGGTCCCCATGCCTCCCCCAGGGGCTTTACATTTCCCACCATTGTCTGAGTCCCCATCATGGGCACTTGGAACAGGGGCAAACCCTACCATCCTGGGCTGCACATGTCTTCAATCAATGCCTTCTACCTAACTTCAGACAGCTAACTACCTCTCTATATAATTAGCTCAGGTATTCAACAGCATTTAACTTGTTTTGAAGCTACTTCTGACAACCTTCCTTGCTCCTTATACCAGAAAGCCTGTCCAATGTCTCTCCCAGCTCTACAGTTAGTCCCATAAAAGATACCACCAAAAAAACCCTTGCTTGTCAATTTTCCTAGACTATCACAACTAGAACACTCCAAGCCTGCCACCTTTTCATTGTAGCCAGCCAAATGATCCATTAAGGCACAACTCTTCATGAAAGCAACCAGGTCAAGAACTTTCATAGGAACAAAGCACAGATTGTGCCACATCAGTTGACAAAAGTGACTTCCAAGGTAGGTGTGTTGGGAAGCAGAAAGAGAAAGAGAGAGACTGCTTAATATAGAGAGAAGAGATTTAAATATTATCCCAGTGTCTTACAAACACAATTAATTTTTTTGCTCATGGAAGGTCTTACCATGACCACGAGCAAAACATTTTCAAGGAGCCTGGAATTCTTCTCAGAAGGTGCATACCCATTGATCAAGTATGTTACATGTGAGAACAAGAAAATCTCTGCAGAGAAAAAGAAGGAATACACCCCAGTGGCATGTGCAGGGGTGTAATGTAGCTCAGCTTTTTCTGCTCGTTTTTCTTTTAAAGCTTGTCTGCTAAACTTCTCAGCAGTCAGATACCACTGTGGTGGGTGCAGTATAAATAAGTAGGCTATTTTTTACAAGTTTAGACAAAAGAGAACAGCCTGATTTGCCCTTTCCAAATTTATACAAACATTGTTTATACTGTGTACAAGAGAAAAATCAGGCTGGATAAGTAAGGTTTCTGAGTTGCCAAGTATTCTGAAGCCTAATTTTAATAGCAGAGAGGTAGTCTAAAATTTTTAGAGCTTTCATTTTTCATGACAATGAGGGGGATATGGCCCCCTTTAAAGAAGGGGGTTGACTGCTACCGCATGGTGGATAGATAATTTCAATGACATTTTGTATCGATGGCCATATCCCCTTTATCTTTACCAACCTGTGAAGAAAAGGGTCTTGAATGGTCAGTTAGCCCTGTAAAACTTTATCCACAACAGCTGGGGTTGCCTGGGTGTGGGCTGAATGAACTGTGGCAAAAGGTTAATATACCTACATGAAGATTGCCTTTCTAACTGGCTAATGACTGTTCTGAGATGACTCAGAAATGTTCTCTGACTGTGGCCAAAATCATGTCACCTCTATCTGTTTCCTCATCTCTCAAATGGAGAGAGCACTTTTTATTGCTTACCGTGTTGAACTGCTCTGAGATTTATGGATAACAAAGATTTGTTGTACTGGACAACAGATGGTAGCTAGACATGCTGCTGAGAGAAATGCCTATACAGTCAAACAGCTCTACAGCACAGGAACTAGGGCTCTCAAATGCACGGTGAAGTGAAAGTTTTGAGGCCTAAAGACTTGTAATACAGGTGCTGCTATTGGGGTATTGAAGAAAAATCTTCTTGCCATTTACATCTATTTGCTTTCACAGGAAATAGTAATGTGGTTCTTATACATCTTCCTCCATTGAAGAGAATTAGCACTTTTAGAGTTATTTCTTCCTTCCCAGCTGATTTGGGCCATGGTTATATAAACAAGTTGTACTATATTCACTTAAAGTGGTAGCATTTAAGCCTACATAAACCCATACTCAAGGTGGATGCTGTTTTATTGGTGCTTTATAACAGGTTCATTTACTCTTGTACTGGAAGAGAACAAGATACAACAAGATGCCTGTCATGGGATAATGGCCCCTTTAAAGGAGAAAGATAAAGACCCATCTATAATTGGGTAAGGCTGGGGGGAAGGTAAGTCTAGGAGTCTAGTGATAGCCCAGAGGCACCTGCTCTATGTAAAACCTAGCAAGAGCTGGAGCTGAACTGGGCTAAAGGACTCCAAGGAGAAAACCCAAAGCTAAGGGACATAGCTTAGGAACTGGGAGAGGCTAAGAGAAAGACTTCCAAGGACTGATACCAACTTTGCTCACAAAAGTCACTTTGATTTGAGTTACTTCTGGAGTTTCTTGTATTTAACCATTACATTGCTTGATATAAACTCTGGCCTAGCCTGGCTTTCTCCTGGGGTGGTGAAACAGAACAGCAACTCAACGCACCTGTTATATCAGAATAATTGTGTCTACATAAGACAGTATTACTGTTAAGGGTATTGCTTTAAAAAAACCCACAACACGAATGGCCGTGATTGCAGCAGTATGACAAAAAATTGTGTGCTGGCTAGGCCTTTGCTCTTATCACCTCCTTATTCCTAAGCCTTTTTTTCATCCTTTTGTAACATACTGGAGAAAAGTACTCCCTGAAAAACTTGGCCTGAGCTTTCACTTAGGCCTCAGATCAGCCCCCAGATGCATCCAGTCTCAATAGAAATACTTACCTCTCTTACCTTAGCTGTTGCTCACTCTTTCCAGAAAAGAAAGGAACTGGGTTCAGTCCCCAGGTCTCCTGACACCTTGCTATGTAAAATTAAGGAGAAAGAGACACTGAGGCTAAATGACTAATTAAATTGGGGTGTTAATACTCACTGTTGTAAGCTGAAAGCTGCTATGAAGCATATAACCTTCACTTCACTGAAAACAGTTTAAGTTAAAACCTTCTCTGCCAGCTGGAAACATTGAGGGGTTGGCAGTATAGATTAGTGAAAGACAGTACATTAAAAACTCTGAACTCTACAGCAGTTGATCTTTGCCCATGCCTTTAGATGGTGTACAACAGGGAATAGACCTGCATTTGCATCTGAAACTGAGTTGGATGTACACTAGTGAGGACGAGGTGCTACACAGAGGACAGAATACCCAGCAAAAACCAGAAACATGCCAGCTTGTTACACAAATGTGTGCCTTTAATTAATTTCCAAACACCACTGTTCCTGCTCAGTGTCTAAACTTGCAAAAGATCATTAGCCACAGTTGCCCCCAGGGAACTGCTGCAGCTTGTGCAGAGATTAGGTGCACAAACAGTAGTAACAAGCTTTTTATAAAGAACTCAGCAACTCCTTAAAACCTTGCAACAGAACAATGGCACAGGAAGTTCCCATAGCTGTATTCCCTTCACCTAGTTCAATTCAGTAGAAGTGAAATGGCCAGTAATGTTTTGTAACCTAAATATGTCTTCCTGCGTGTAAGTAACTATCCTGTTCATGAAGAGTCTAGTCCTGTGTGGTACTTTTCATACCACAGTTACAAAGTGTTATGTGCATGGGGACAGCTGCCAGCGTCTCACTGCTGCCTTGTAAGGCCAGGATTTTCAAATATACTTGGCACTTAACAATTGCAGCCAGGCTTCCAAGACAGCTCTGATCCCACATAGGCATCACAATATGTTACCAGGCTTTAAGAAGAGCACAGCCATGTTTGCTGCAGAGAGCAAATGGAAAATCTCACCCCATGAAGTTAAATGCGTGACTGCCTTCATGCAGATTTCACTTTTTCTCAAGCAGCAGATGTCTCTGGATTTTGGGGCAGAAGAGTAACATCCTCCTGAAATGCATGGAATGGCGTGGCTGTTTCAATCCAACCATTTCATTCGAGGGATTAGTAATTACTTGCAGTGGCTCCACATGCCCAACTATACAAAAGCTTTTAAATCCAGTTTATAGATTCTTCCTGTAGAAAACTTGGCTAATAAGCAAACACTTTAAATGTTAAACTGAGACAAGGGAAAATTATCTAAAGAAACACTCAAACACAGCCTTCAGTTCATTCGTTCCCATTGCTGCTCCATTCCCCTCGGTTATTTTCAAGAAGCAAGAGCAATGAAATGCTTTGCTTTTGCTTCTTAGGGAACCAATATACTTTGCTGGCCTCTCCAGATACTGCCTATGCAGTAATTGTTCTTTCTATCTCAAAGGGGAGGGAACTGAAACACTAAGGGCACCAATACATGTGCAGTAAGGCTGCTCCAATGCACTGCAATTAGAGTGCATCAGAGCAGACTCGATTAGGAACACTGTAATTTCCACGTTCCAGCAGACTCCAGCATCACATGCATTAATATCCACGCACTGAAAAATGGTGGTGGGGGTGCTTTAACCAAAGCTCATTGTAACGGGCGCTTTAATTAAAGCAGCTCTTGGAGTCACTCTAATTAAAGAGCACCCCCCCACACACACACTCCCAGACCACACGTATAAACGTCCTAAGGTTTTGTGTGTAAGAATTGACTAGGGCATAGGCAGTCAAGCCTAGTGATTCACACCAGGTTCAAGTCAGGGATTTACCAGAGTGGAGATAAATCCAAGGTCAAATCCATGTGTCAGTCCAGGTTCTAAGATATCAAGCCAAGGGTCAAGGCAGGGCTGCAGAAATCAGTCAAGGCCAAGAGATCTAAGACAGCACCAAAGTTGACCAGACTTCGGGCAAGCAAGCCCTAAAAACAGCTAAACCAAACAGCACTCTCCTGGGACAAGACTCACAAGAGTTTTACAGGCCTCCAATCAGAGGCTCATCACTCACATTTGTCCACTGAGTCATCTGATTCCTTAATGGAGACCTCATCGAAGGGCCCAGGCTGAGCTGGGGCTAGGATCAGGCTAGCAGCCTTCTGCTACAGCATCCTTAGCATCTGCCTGCAGGTGCCAGAGGTCTGGCTTTGGACCCCAAGGGTCCTGACAATGTGACACTGGGCAAGCTATAGCAAGTCATTGGGAAGAGAATTTGGACATTGTAATTCTAGATTACTTTTGCAGGCTCTTCTTTCCTCTCACTTGCGGAGATTGCAAAGAGCTGCCGGCACTCTCTCTTTAGTCATTCTATTGTCCTATAATTAGGGCCTGGTTTAAATTGCAAGCCCAGCTCGCTAATATCATGGCCCAATCATGGCAGGGTCTGCCATTTTCACACCCAGAATGTGGCACCCTCGCCCACTTTCCCTGATTGGTCCTGTTTCCTGATGGCTGCTGTAGGCTGGGGAAAACACTCCCCAGCCAGTAGCAAAATCCTAGCAGACCAGGGGAGTGGGGAAGGGGTCTCAAAATGGGTCGCCAAAGAGGAAGGAAAGAGCTTGGGGATGGGTAGGGGAGGACTTGTTTGCTCTGCTGCGTGTATGTTCTTTCCCACACTCCCAACAACCAATTGCAAATCACATTTTTCATGAAAATCACTTAATTTCATGATTTTCATGAACATTTTGAAAGCGTGATTTAAACCAGGCCCTACCTGTAATTGACCTCAATACTGTAAAACAAACAGTTTATGCCCCACATTTGTCCCTACCTGACACATCATCTTGGTGGAATGGCTTGGCACTGAAAGTATGTTTCTCCATTCCACTGTCACAAAGCAAAAATAACCCCCATCTCACCCAAGCCTGCAAGACATTCACAGTGGCTGCAAATGACAACCTCCCCCACCCCCCCCA
>NW_017729032.1:263509461-263521001 GCF_001723915.1 Gavialis gangeticus | reverse complement strand
CAACCCCCCCCCCCC
Source organism: Gavialis gangeticus (assembly GCF_001723915.1). Taxonomy (NCBI): domain Eukaryota; kingdom Metazoa; phylum Chordata; order Crocodylia; family Gavialidae; genus Gavialis; species Gavialis gangeticus. The sequence continues at coordinate 263,520,986 of NW_017729032.1, read as the reverse complement.
CCCCCCCCAACAAAACAACCCTATTACAGAGCTCAAACAATGAAGATACTGACTTCAACACTGAAGTGAAGAACCGTTCTGGCAGCACAGGAGAGGAGTGAGGGAGGAAGTGTTTTCTATTTACAGCAACATGCAACTCGCCATCACCTTCAGGGAAATGGAAAACCAGTTACTGGCTCACTGTATGCCTAAAGGCCTACTAGCTTGCTAAGGTCCTCTATGCCAGTGGTTCTCAACCTTGTTTTGTATTGGGGCCCATTTGCAAAGATTGATTGTCCCAACCCACATTCCCCTGGCCCTGCGGTGCACGATCCACATTGCCACACACACCCTCCCCCCACCCTGCTGCACCCTTGGCACCCAGCTACCTGGCCACCTTCCCCCAGTGCTGGCAGGCACCTGCTCCCCCCCACCGTACCGCCATCCCCTCCACTCATGCACACACACACGCACAAACTATCTCCCCCACCCTGACCCTGGCCCTACACACCCTGGCCTTCCAACCCCCACTCCCCATACACTTAGCTTTATCCGGCTGCTGACACTGCTCCCACGCCCCTGCGTGGCTACGTTCTGGCGACATCCCAAGCAGTCACTTGCAGGCTGGAACGCTGCCAACCCACAAGAGGAAGCTGACACTTTCACGCATTTTTCTGGCACTTGCTCACAACCCTTTGACATATTCTTGCAACCCACTTTTGGGTCATGACCCACAGGTTGAGAAACACTGCTCTATGCCATGCCCTTCCCTACCCCAGCTAATCCTTTGTATGCCCAGCTTTCGGAAATGCTGATTCAGTGCATTTCTTTTTAATTCCCAACCTGCTTAGGGTCATGAATTTAAATGTCAGCTTCACTGGTTATCCTTGCACTACTGTTAACTATTGGGACTTCTCACTGTGAACTTTGCAATATTTAGTGTTCTACCGGTGAAGTCCTACCTACTGGAATCCTGTGGGATTCTTCCTTCCTTTGCTTTCTGTGTAAATCTGTTTCAGAGAAAACAAAAATGTGATCAGAGTTTTCCTAAAAGGCTCAAACAATCGAACAAACAAAAGATCCCAACATTTACAAAAAAATCTTGAGAATTGATGGGGAGACTCCTGACTTTTGAACATTTAGAATTGACAATATTACATTGGCATTGGCTTCCTTACCAGGATAAGCAAAGACAGTTTACAACTTAAAGTTATTGTTGCAGACCTTGCATCACTTAACAATTTCTGAAGGTTGGTTCCCCCATCCATTCCCCTCAGTTAAAACAGATAGGGTCATCTTGAATACAGACTAGGACTCTGGCAAAAGAGAGAGGTCATAGAATCTCCTTTGGCTGGACTTTTGTACTCTCAAAACATATGTCCAGCATCTAGGACTTCTGGTTCAAAGATAATATAAAACAATTCATAGATGTTAGGGGCTGGAAGGGACCTGACGAGATCATCGGACACAGCCCCCCTGCACTTGGGCAGGAAAGATTGCTGGGGTCAGATGAGGTGCGAATCAAGACATTTTTTAAAAATTTCCAGGGTAGGTTATTGTACCACCTCTGCGGGAGAGTCTGTTCCACACCCTGGACACTCAAACCGTAAAGAAGTTTCTCTTTATGTCCAATCTGAAGTGATCTTCAAGCAGTTTGTTGTCCCTTGGGGTGCCTTGGTGAACAAATGCACCCCCAGGCCCTGATGTACAGCCCTTATATACTTACAGGCTGCCACCAAGTTCCCTCTAAGTTTTCTTTTCTCCAGGATAAATAGTCCCATGTCTTTCAGCCTCTCCTCATATGACTTGCTCTCTACACCTCAATCATGCTCATGGCTCTGCTTTAGACTCTTGCAAGCTTTTCCACATCCTGAAGTGCAACGCCCAGAATTAAATAAACTGGTGTTAAAATTTGGGTGTCCTGCTTCAAAGGTGTAGCAAATGTGAAGGAGATTTTTAAAAAGACAAATAAGAGGAGATAATAGAGGTATGCACAATGCATTAGTTAATGGTATGGTTAATATAAGTATTAAACTTACCTGTCCATTATGCAAAAAAAGGGCTTTCAGTCAAGCTAATAACAGAAAACTCTATGTTGTACCTGGTTAAAAAAGCACCATCTAACTCATTGCTGTAAATTATCACTGCAACCTGTTAGGATTCCTAAAAGAAATAGAAATTTGTAAGCCTGAGATGCTATAATTATTTTGGCTAGAAGAGAAAAACATTTATGCCTCTGCTGGCTTCTACATTCACTGTTTTCCTTTGAAGCAGATGGTACTGGCCACTGTCAGAAGGGATATTCACCTTGATGGAGTGCTGGTCTGATTCCTGTCAAAGCACAAGTTTTAATAGGAATTGTTGACCTTGGCATGTGGATAAACAAGGACTTGGGGATCCATAGCTCTTCAATGCATAAATTCATGTTTTAAAAATACAAATTATGCTCATCATAAATATTTACACAATAACCTAAGTATGTGGGCAGGAATTTAGGAGTGCAACTGTGTTGTTAGCTACTGGGCTACTGGGCAAGAACTTCAGTTAATATATTTCAGTTGTTCACTTCAAGCTGATGATCAAAGTATTTAATCCTCTCTTTACCTATTAATTTGAGGAAGTGCTGCTCAATGTAGTGAGGAGCTGTGAACTTCTGCTGCCCTCAGGTGGTAGGAGGTAGCAGCAGACAACACAAGGGGAAGGATCTTGCAAAGGAACTCCTTATGATTTATTGAACTACTATAGAAGGGCTCCAGGAGCAAAACTCAGATCTGTGTTACAAATATGACAGTGTCCTGAGGTGTCTGTATCCAGAACTCTGACCCACGGGATAGAAATGGATGTACAGAATGGTACAAACTAACTAGTCATCTTTCAAACAGGTCCCTGATGGCCTCATATTTTAATGAATACATTGCTGTCCAGGAGCCCTCAGCGTCAGTGTGTGCCAATTCATATGAAAAGACATCCATATGAAAGTGTACAGTATTGTAGTAAAATAGCTAGTCAAATTATAATGACCCCTAATCAAACCAGTGGAGTGATGGATAAACAGATTCAGTTTGCTTCGAAGTCCCATTCTCTCCACATGCCAGGTGCCTAGGAAAAGCTGTACTTTAAGGCCCAGATGCAAAGCCTCACAACTCCAGGCTATTTCATTGTAAGTGAGAGGGTGAAATCCAAAGTTGAGGCCATCAGAGAAGACATCAAGGCAGCAGGAGCCTTCTGTTTAAAACATGGGCAATGCTGCTCTGGTTTTGATCATGAATGCTGCTCTGTTAAAGCAAGCAGCTGTCTAAAGTTTTCAGTGGGCCAAGCACAAGGAAGTATGCCTATGCTCAACATACAGTAGCTCATACTCCTGTTTCCTACACATATTGTTTATGTTCTGTTTAAAAATCTGTAGTAGACTGCACAAGATGTGCAGTTAATAGTTGTGTAGTGCCAATGACTGCATTTTTCTAACTGCCCTTAACCAAGCAAACCTAGTGATGTCTTAAAGTAACTCTTAACTCTAAGAAATGGAGGCAACTGTAAGCTGCATAATTTTTTACTTTCTGGCATTTTTTAGCATTTTTATTAATTTTCTATACTTAGGATTGCCTAAGATCCTTTAATAACCATGATACAAGAGTATTGTTTCTTTTCCTTACTATTTAAATACTCTTCTTTGCAGGACAGTATAAGTCATGCTGCTTTTCACCTGAGGTTGATTTTTCATATGCTTTACTCTCTTCTTACATTTCTGATAATGGATGTCTTCCATGTGATTTGCCCTATCCTGTTTGTTTATCTTAACATGTTCTACAAGCTAAAGTAACTTGTAAAGTTTTAGCTTAACTGATGGTACCACACAGCCTAGTATTCACATTTACACACCTGACACCCAGACTAGTTATTTCTCTCTGCCAGTGACTCACTGGGCATGTCTACATGTGCATTTATGCCAGCTTAAATTTACTGTGCAGTAAGTGGGAATAGGCCAGCATCTACATGTGCAGGCAACCTGGGACTAAATTTAGTGGCCGGGGGAGACCCAGCAGGGAGGCCGCCTGGGTTACTGAGCAGTAAGGCATCTACACATGCGTTACTAAGCAGTATCTAATCAGGCATAAATTTGGCATAAGTCACCATATTTACTGCATGGTACGGGTGTGCACATATAGATGCGTGCCTGTACTGCACAGTAATTTTGGTTACCGCACAGTAAATGCACGCATGTAGATGCGCCCACTGGCATGAAGCTTACAGCTAAACTCTGTTTATTAACTTCTTGCTTTTTAACTTCAGTACTTCTGCTTGAAATGCCTAACATGCCTTCACTTTGATTCATTTTGAACCTCTTCACCTAGGAAAGCTACCCTTGCTAACATCCCATATGGCACCACATGGAGTCTCCTAAGGAGGGCTGCCTTTTTCCTAAACTTCTCTACATGCATGGCAAAACTACTAGTTATTTTCATCCCACATTTGCCCTGATCAAGTGTGCCCTCTGGAATGTCTCAGTCACTCTGGGCTGCAAGGTTTTCACCCCTGACCATATTCCATCTGCATTTTATGAGCCTTGCATCCTCAGTCTCTCCCCTATTAGGATCCCAGATGAGTCCACAAATCTGTCACCACAAACTCAAGACTGCTTGGCCTTTAGTGAAACATGACTACAGCATGTCATGATCAGGACTTATCCTGTAAACGCATACACAGAATTAAAATACAGTTACTATTCATTTAACCCTTTGTGATGATCCTTTATTCTGTCTAGCAGGTAGGATCCTGCTACCACCCAAGTCAGATTGCTGACTTTTCCTGGTGGGTTGAAATCCTGTGGCCTCACCTGTTTTGAATGGTGGTCAACATTACTACCAAACAAGTTCCTTATCACAGATCCTGCAGTCTGCCCACCTGGCTTCAACCTGCCATGCCGTCAGTGGGCCTTGCCAAATACATTCTGGACAGGCCAAGGTCTGTGCTCAGCCAACCTCCACCATTGGGGTTTTTGCAACAATCCAGACTGTAGCTATGGCAAAACACATACCACGTCACCTATTGTCAATGACAGCCCACTAACTAAGTTCAGTGGTGAACTAGAGGAACTGCACATGGCCACTGAGGACCGTATCACATGGCTCAGCAATTATGCACACGCTGACTGACCTGTGTTTTACCACAAAAAGTGGCAGAGAAATGCAAACAACTCTCTACAATACAGCAGCAACATGCATTATAGCTTATGTTACCTAGGTTATGGGTATACTGGCAAGCTGGCTTCTGACAAGGAGGCAAGATGCAGGTCTACAACCATTCAGATCTTATATTGCTTTCACCCCCCAAGCATACGAATAAACCCTTATCCTGATGTCTCTGGCTAACTGTGACAATCCAATAGGGTGCCTGTAGATGTGCTGGGAGACTGCTCCAACATGCTGTAATTACAACATGCACACACTCCGGCCAGCCTCCACATCTCATGTATCAGCTTCCCCGCACTTCAAAATGGTGGTAGGTATGCTTTAACTAAAGCTGATTCAATGAGCTTTAGCTCAAGCACCCCAGCCGCCACTTCGAATTGCAGGGATGCTGATACATGAGACGCTGTGGGCATTTTAATTAGAGCGGCTCTCATAACCACTTTAATTCAAGCACCTCTACCCCTGCAGCATGTGTAAAGTGCCCAATCGAAGAGACTCTGGAAGGCAGAGAAGGGTGATACAGAGTGGCAGAAAGTCTTGAATTTCTTGAGCTCCCCAATTTTCCAACAAGTCTATACCCCATATTTATACATGACTTTTTCAAATAACTATTCTTTCTGATTCGTTTATTTAAATGTCTTTGTTTCACTGAGACTTATTTTGGAAACTGGACTGTACCAATTTTTCTCTGGACTTGGAAGGTGCCAAGTAGCTGGGATTTATGCCCTTTTGAAAATTACAGTTCTGGAGGACTTCTTATCTCCTTCCCTCTTGTAATGCTGCTTGCCAGAATCCTGTTTTCTTTCCACCTTAGTGTATGGCCTTCACTGACAAGGCTGCTGTGTTTTTACAACTTATCTAAGACATTTAACACAAAATATATATTATAGCAAGTATATCTAATACATTTGGTCACATCAGTCACTACTCCTGGCAATTTTAAGCAAATGCTATGGTATATTATATCTGGATTGTCTACTGTAATGTCTTCTTTTATTATGTTTTCTTTCAGGTATTTTGCTCTGTTTAATTTGATGTCATTACTGATTTAGCTTGGTTATTCACTTTGCTAACCAAGCTAGTGGCTATATCTGCAAAAGTTCACTCTGTAGGTATTCTGAAACAGAATTTGTGGCCTTCTGCTTTATCCACACTTCTACCACTAAGCCCCTTGAAAATGGTAAAGGCTGGTAACACCTACTACAGGCTACACCAGTGAAACAACCTCTTCAAGTATCTTAACTGCTTTTTAAGCACAGAGCAAAGTAGCCTACCTCCAAGTACTTCTGAGGCAGAATTGCTTCCAGAAGAATAAATGTTGGGACTTGTTTTAATCTAATAAACTAACTGAGATCTGGTTTAGAACTGAACATGTCTACTACTGTTTGTGCTTATTGTACCATTGTTCTTAAATGCCCATATTCTGTCTCAGAAAATTAAAACAAAACTGTGTGCACAAAATGTGTTTATGCCTCCATTACAATTCTTGAGCCATTGAAAATAGATTCTGGGGGAATTCAAATTTTAAACTATCATTTATAACATAAAAACTTTTCCAAATGCAGTCAGGGACGTAGGCACTCCTTTTAGTTTAATAAACTGCCCTGCTCTGCAAACAAAATACTTGCAATAATGGTAAATTTCCTCATGGATATCATTTTCATGAAAACTGTTCTTTAACTCCTTTAGTGTCTGCATGGTGCCCAGACAATGGTAGTCATGGTCTCCCTTAGGGCGTTTAGGCATCTCTGTAATGCCAAGGAATCTGTCCATCTTTATTTCCTTAAGACATCACTCTAATGGCTAAATAGTTGGCCATTGATCACAAAATGCATACAGAAGATAAAGAAACTAAAAGTTATGCTGTAAACCAAAGGTATTCCCTGCAATAAAAACTTATAGGGAGGTCTCCCACTACTAGATTAACAAACTAGACGAAAGTATGGAAATATGGATACCTAACTGGAGCATCAATGGCTCAATGTCTAGCTGGAAGGAGGTATCAAATGACCTGGATAGATTAGAGAAATGGTCCATAATCAATCAGACTAGATTCAACAAGGACACACACAAAGTACTGTATTTAGGATGGAAGAAGTGCATGCACAAATACAGGCAGGGGTGGCAGTTGTCTAGGCTACAATACTGCAGGGAAGGATGTGAGGGCTTTAGTTAACTGTAAGCTGAATATGAGCTATGTGTTCTTGCTGCAAAAAAGCCAACAGCATCCTGGATTGTATTACCAGGTATATCACTTGCAGATCAAAGAAAGTGATTCTTCCTGTCTTTTCATCACTGGTGAGGCTTCACATGGAGAACTGTGTCTAATTTTGAGCCCCACACTTCAGGAAGGATGTGAGGAGCTTGGAAAGAGTTCAGCACAGAGTGACAAGAAAGATTAGGGGCCTGGAAGGCACGATTTATGAGGAAAGGCTCAAAGAACTAGGATTGTTCAGTCTAGAGGAGAGAAAACTGAGGGGTTATTTAACAGTCTTCAAATACCTGAAGGGCAATTACAGAGAAGATGGAGATGAATTTTTCTCTATGGCCACAGGGGATAGGAATAGGAACAATGTCCTCAACCTGCAGCAGAGGAAATTTAGGTTGGAGATTAGGAGGAACTTTCTGACTATGAGGGTGGTCAAACATTGGAACGGGCTACCTAGAAAAGTTGTGGAATCTCCTTCCATGGAAATTTTCAAGAGCAGGTTGGACAGACACTTGACTTGGATAGCTTAGTCAGGGACTATCTTGCCTTGAGCAGGGAGCTAGACTAGATGACCTGTGAAGTTCCTTCCCACCATACTTTCCTATGCAAGAGGTTTAAATGGCATGATGGTTGAAGTGTCCATGGTCAGTTTGAACCTTGCTGTCCACCTTTGTTAAAATCAAGAAGTGGGACTTTCCTGAACTTTTCAGTGTAGTCCAGGCTAGGTGAAACACTCTTGCTTGTCACTACTTGCTGATTAGGTATACTCTTCCTCTACTGTGCTTAAATAGGGCTGAATGGGACCACATCCAAAGTCCATCAGTGCTGCTCCAAAAGATGGTGGGGAGGCAGACAGCTTATTCCAAAGCAGTTAAAATGCTTTTTCCTCTTCTTACCTCAGTATTTTGCATATCCTTCTCCTGCACCAAGAGTACAGGATATAAGACTCAAATCCTGCTTCTTCATCACAATTAAACCACAGGGCCATCCCTATGGTTTTCTAAGAACCAGCAGTTGTATCAATGACACTTGAGATGGATAGTAAGTGCTGCAGGCTGGCTTTTACTTTTCCTCCCCCATAAATAGCTGTTTCCACAGTTGTCTGACCATGACTAGGCTTACACATTCACTTGAACCTCATCAGCACAGATATAGCAAACTAGTTCAACTGCACACAGTGCTACAAATAGGTTCAGCAGGCCTCTTTGCACTTCAGAGAAGGAAAAACATATGGACAAGCAGCAGGTCCCTGGCTAGTGGAAAGTATGTACAACAGATATATTAAAATATTCTTTCATCTCACATGCATTAATTCATCTTCAGCTTCTGGCCATGGAAGTGCCCTTACTGATTTCACACATGTTACCCATCCCCCAGAAGTAGCAAAACTGATAGTTGGAAGGAAAAAATATTTTTTTAAAAAGCCCCCTAAATATTTTTGATGCATAGCCAGACAAAAGACTCCTCACTGATTTGAAAAGAAAAGTCAATTTATCCTAAATCCCAACTTCAGAATTTTGCATTTGCTTTGCAAGATTTGATAATGTCATTGTCACATAAAATAGGGCAAAGCACAAACTGAAGAATTTTCCATTTATTTCAGGGAGCTCAAGGTGACTTGTGGGGTTGCAGTCAGCTCCACATCCCAAGCACAGGTGAGAGGGATGTTCTGGGTAATAAACAAGGAAATACCTTTCTTGTAGAATAGGGAAGGAGAAATGTAAAGTTAATTTTGCCTCTCTATGGCAAAATGAGAAACTATCTAGTTTTCCCATGAAGTGAGCTGGCTCACTTAGTGACACACAGTTCTGCAGTCCAAGGCCATCCTTCCCCGGTGTTTTTGTAAGCACAGACATGCTTTTGAGAAGCCATTCACACTTGGAGCCTGGCCTTCCTTTCAGAGACTGTGGCAGACACCTAGGACCTTTTTCTTGCCTTGGTAATGAGATTTAACTTTCACCTCCTCCTTCAGGTAAGGACCTAGACACCTTGGGTGCAGACAGAAATTACATTTGTCTCACAATCAGCCTCCTGAAAGTGCTCTAAAGGCATGCTGTGATGCACATGCAGAGTGCTTTTAAAGTGGTGGATCACATGACAAATTAACCCTCATAAGATGAGGGATCAGATGAAAGTGCTCCACTCTGGAGCACCTTAAGCAGCTTGAGTTCCCTAGAGTTAATCTGTCGCTTGATCGGGGCTGGGCTGCATCAACCCAGCCCCACCCTTGGGGCTGTCTGCAGGGGTGGGGGGGGAAGGAAGAGGGGAGAGGAGAAAGGGAGTGAGCTGTGGGCTGGGGTTTGCCTGGCCTGAGCTGAAGGGGGGGTGGAGGGGTTGGAGCCCCACCACTTCACGGTCTCTCCAGCCCCCAAGCTTGCTCCAGCTCAAGCCAGGCAAACCCCAGCGTGCAGACAGCACCAGAGCTGGGAGGGGTGACTCCTCCATGGCAGTAGGCTCCCACAGTCAGACTTAATCCTTCCTCCCCACTAGCCCTACCCAAAGAGAAATGTCTGTTAACCAGAACATCTACTGGTGACCCATGTTGCTCTCTTGCAGACTGAGTGTCCAGGCATCATTTCTCTCAGTTTCTCAGGCTGCAGAATTGCATTTTTTTTCTCTTGCAAGTAGCCTGAGCATCATTAAATCCCCCTTGAAGATTCTTTTCACACTGAAGTTTCTCTGTGATGGCCTGGAGATAGCAATCCAGATGATTAAGGGAAGGGAAAAGAAGGAAAGAGAGTGAGCAATACTGATGACTCCCTTAAAATTATACTGTCCGCCTTTGCATGGTGTGTCCAGGCTACTTTCCATATCTGAATTAAATCAAGCTGTTTGAAGGTGTTGTCTTCTGCTGTGTGAGTAGAGCATATATCAGACGGTGATTGGTTTTATATGCAAAAGTGACTTTAAAGGACCAGAAGCTTGCGATCACAGAAGTAGAAAGGTCAGGTAATTTGAAAATCATGGGTTTTAATTGAGAAATATAAAATAAGTGCTCAGACCACAAATTTTGGTAGAGACATCTAGATACTGTAAGTTATCCATCCATATAAATTTGACTAAGGATGAACATCTCTTTTCATGAGTGAAATTTTTTGGTCTGTAAACACACCTTAATCATATAAAACTACAACAACTGTAGGACTATAGGACCTGTCTGTTCACACGCTAAAGCTTTCAAAGGAATGACGCTTTAAAAACAGTGAAGCATGCCCATGTTACACTAGTTCATTCAAATAGGTTCAATTAGGCCAGTTTCATGTGGGCCAGATTCTGACCGACTCAATGAAATTAGCGTTCTTGCTTTTCTGCCAAGACCAGGGGTCATTTGTGACAAGTAAACAAAGTTCCTGAAAACAATATGTAAAAAACACTATTGACTTACTCTTGTGGGAGTGACATTTTTCAAATTGCCCTTTCTAATATTGCCACAACTCCTCTAATCCTCACAACAGTGCCAGTGTATATCCAACCTGACAACTTCTATCTCAGATAGCACAGACTAGCAGCTCTTCATTTGTCCCTCACCTCGGTCACCCAGTTGTGCAAGGCACCCATATTCACCTACTGACCTCTCAGTCTGGTTCTACGCACTTCTGCTGATTTTCTGCTCCAGTGGGATGTGTGTTTCTTAGTGATACAACCACAACAGACCCCAGATCTTATGCATCACATTCTACTTAATTCAAAGTGGGTCACTGAGTCAAGGACTAGTTGCTCAGCTGATTGATTACTTCAAAGAGTACAAATTCTCCAGCCACAGCTAGAACTCATCACTGGTCCAGCAATTTGATTGGGCAAGTGGCACCCTTGCCTCCAACTTTTATTTCAGTCAGGTACAGCACCTGGACACTCTCTCACAGCTATTTACTGTGATCACATATACCCCCTGCCTAGTCCACAAACCCTTATCTTTGTCAGAGGCTAAGGAACTAACCTTGCAAAGCATCTGGTTTCTACTGGCTGCTTTTATATGTCCTGACATCTTCTGAATAATCAATATGTTTCTCATGAAGGAATATAAGCTGTCAGGGTGAGTGTTGGTTATGCATTTGTGTCAGAAAGTCCTGCAAAGGAACTTACCAGACTTCCAAACCAAGTTCACTGTGGAGGGCGATTTTTAAAAAAAATCCCTTGCTTCTCAGGAA
>NW_017729032.1:263501668-263504461 GCF_001723915.1 Gavialis gangeticus | reverse complement strand
TCACCCTTCACAAGAGAAGGCTGAGTGGGGGGGTCTAGTAGCCTGTTACAAACTAATCAAGAGGGACCAGCAGGCATTGGGGGAGTCCCTATTCCGACTTGATGATCTGCTCAGGTCCCTTCGGACCCTACTAACTATGAAACAATGTTTATCATTCCACTAGTCTCTGATGAATGGTGACTTGAGGACAGACCCCCAGGGGCATGGAGGTCTGAGTGAGTACCCCATCCCTGGAACCCAAGGGCCTAGAGTAAACATTATAAGTACTATGAAATAGCAACCCAAAATCCAAACTCATACCTATGTTTCCTGAATAGTCACACCAAAGCCAACCATTTGCCTCTGTGCTGGCACTGTGAACTGCTACTTTCTGGAAACTCTATTGAGAGTTCACTTCATCGAGGCCACTGTTGGACGGCAATAAATTTTGGTCACCACGGATTAACAGGCGTCCCCAGGATATAAACAATGTTCCACTAGTCTTGCTTGATTTGAATGTTGCCCACATGAATAAATAAGCACACAGATTGGTAACAAAGATGACAGCAGAAAAAGAAGTTAGAAATTTTTTTAGGCATACTGAATGCTTCAGAGGATTAACAATAGCATGTGGTGCCTTTTACCTCCCAATTATTGGTTCAAATCCAGTTAGATCAGCAGGACAGAAATCCTTCACCATGGGTGATTTATTACTTTACATGAAATGAATCAGTCAGTTTATTGCAAACAGGTGTTCCCATCAAACAAACCATAATCATGCTTGGATATTTTGCTGGCACTCTCAGTAGAAAGGTCAAGGACTGAATGTGCACAATATACTGAACAATCTTTCTTCTAGCAACAGATTTGGTTCTTTAAAATAAGCAAGTAAAATTGATCTTAGCATATTGCTAACCATGTTGTAAGTTGTTTGAGTTTCAATTAAGGTTTTGGTATAGTATCCAGCGAGTCTCTTTTTGGTGAATGGTAAGGCTTTACACCTTAAGAAACCATCTAAATTTATCAGCTTTTAGACTGGGGTGATTAAGGAAACCTTAACTAAGTAGGCACCCATATATCCCACTGAATTTTACTTCAAGCATTCCTTTTCTTTTCTTTCCTTTTTCCACTCATGGATGTCATCCCAAGTTTGGTTTAACTAGTTTATTTACAACTTTACTGTTAGCGGGTCATCTCAAATTTTAAAAACTCATCTATTGCAAAACATCTTATTTTTGCATCTTGAATATTTTATGAAATTCACAAATGGCTACACTAGCCACCTAGTCTCTAGTTTTAAAACTGTGAGAGAAAAACTCAAAGGCAGAAAACTGAGGCTTTCTCAAGATTTAGTTATTCTGACAGTAGAATTCCAAACCAGTTGTGCTGGTACATGCACCTCTGTTCTCCTGGTATGTGGGAGTTATATTGAATAAGATAAGAGATCCTGAATTCTTACACAGAGCCCTAATAACATGGCTGGGCACCCAGGGTAGCTATCATACACAAGGGTAGCAGTTTTTTTCAGTTGCTGCTGCCACTGCCAAGCATGATCATGCAGTAGCCATTTTTTGCACACCCCTCTCCCTCCCCACCAAAGCAACAACTAGGGCAGTTGCTCTTGTCCCACCATCCTACTTACACCATCTTTACAATTATGTTTGTGCCCCTAAGGAGTAGTATTCTTTGTCTTTTATGAAGAGCTGTGTATATTCATGGCTCACTATACTTGTTTTTGGTTTGAAAAGAGACAGATAAGAGTTATGATGTGCTAGGCCAAAATCTTACTATTTCCCCTTCACTGTTTCCTTAGTCAGTATCATTAACATAGGTATAAAAAAATAAGTTAAATAATTACAAGACAAATTTGTGATACTGAAGGCTTCCCAAAAATGTTTTTTTAAAGGGTTATATTTCCTATTGTAAGAGACAATTTGTTGGACTAATTTACTGGTTTGTTGGACTAATTTAATGGGTTTCCTACATATGTACAGAAACACATCTGGTGTGGTGTTCAGAGGATCTTCTTCAGGTCTCTTTCCCTGGATGCACTGCACTTTTTCATCTTCTGAGGAGTACTCTCTTTGAAAACATGTCAGGCACAGTGTCCCAGCAGGCAACAGTCATGAAACAACCTTGGTGACTTTCATGCCTGGTGCAACTCCATTAACTTTTGTGGAGAAGTTCAGGAGATTTTAGCCTGATCAAAGCCCACTTTTAACCACAGTTCCAAGAGACTACCCCAAGCCTCTGTGTCAGTGTAATATGCAGCCAGATCTGAAGAACAACCTCTCAGCTCAGTTCCAGGTCCTGTACGCTTGATATTATAATAGTTGAAATATAATGGAAGTATTCAGTAAAAGTCAAATATTGCAGACCAATATCATGTGCATTTTTTTTTAATGGACACAGCACAGAGGTCCAGCTGCCATCATGTCTATCACTGTTATTTGTTAGATAAGATTAGTTCATCTAGTGATCTGCTTGGCATTTCATAGTTGTTAGGGTCGGAAGGGACCTGAGCAGATCATCAAGTCTGACCCCCTGCCATAGGCAGGAAAAGATGCTGGGGTCAAATGACCCCAGTTAGGTGATTATCTAGCCTCCTTGTGAAGACCCCCAGGGTAGACGCGAGCACCACTTCCCTTGGAAGTTGGTTCCAGATGCTAGCTGCCCTGATTGTGAAGTAGTGCTTCCTGATGTCTAGCCTGAATCTACTCTAGTCAACTTATGGCCGTTATTCCTTGTTGCTCCTGGTAGTGCTTGGGGGAACAGGGACTCTCCCATTCCCCACTGGTCCCCCTTGGCCAGTTT
>NW_017729032.1:263487478-263496668 GCF_001723915.1 Gavialis gangeticus | reverse complement strand
ACCACGGTTCATCCCTTTTTGTCATAATGGATTCTGGTATCCAACTTGTACTTGTATGCATCCTTACTTTCTCCCCATCTTGTAGAGGTGGCAAGAATGTAGCCATGCAGTCATAGTGCTCCTTTTGGTGCCTTTCAAGTTTCCACAATTTGTGGGAAACATTCGACAGTAGGCTAGGAGTCAGCACCACCTAGCAGGGAGGGTACTGCGCAAAAGTCTCCCCATCACAACCTGCACTGGAACATACTCAAGACTGATAATGGACATGTTCCAGAGATTGAGTAAAGCCAGGTGTGATCTGAGCCATCCTGCAACTTCTTCTTAAACATTGATTTGATGGTCTGAACCATGAATTCAGCCTGACCATTGGATCGTGGATAACCCAGACTAGAATGGGTGATGGTTATGCCCTAGTCAGTCACAAATTGTTTCATCATGTGACTTGCAAATGGCGCGTGATGATAGGCGACTGGTAGGGGAGGCACGGGTGGGGCATGTATCCACCCTGAAAGGGCCATCCCCACCAACGATGCCGCTGGCAGTGTCTGCAGGTGCTCAATGTGCCCCCCTTGACAGGGTCTTTCCTGCTGCTGACACTGCCAGTGGCGTCTGCAGATGCTTGCTAGCTCTGCCCCCACCACCAACGCTGCTGGTGGCTTCTGTGGGTGCCCCCACAGACTCAGGAGGCACCAGTCACCCATACATGTGATCACAAACAATTTGTTTAGGTATGCCATAGCAAGCAAACACAGACTTCATTTTGGCTACTACCATGCAAGCTGTCTTGTCTGTCAGGTGCAAAACTTCAGGGCACTTGGAGTAATAGTCAACTATTATCAAATAAGACTGTCCCCATAGGTCAAAAATGTCTGCTGTCAGGTTTAGCCAAGGGAGATCTGGTATCTCATGTGAGATCATGAGCTCTTTCTGAGTACTGGGTTGGAGCTCTTGACAAGGTGTGCAATTTGCAATCCATTGCTCGATGTGGACATTCATCTTGGGTCAATACATGATTTGTCGAGCTCATGCTTTTGACCTTTGTATGCTTTGATGGGGCAAGTGAAGCAATGTCAACATGTTGGTCCTCGCACCACATGAAATGATTATTTTTGGCCTGATCATGAGCAAATCATCCTGAATCTGGATTTCATCTCTGAGAGGCCAGTAAGACTTTAGTTCAGGTCTAACTTGTTTTTGCCTACTTAGCCATTCATTAAGATGCTGAGCTCTAAGGGCTTGTAGTTCCATGTCAGTCTTTGTGTGTTCCTGTAACTTCTGGAGCAACTGGCCACTGAGTGGCTCTGTTTCAGTCAGACCGTGAATCACCTTTTCTGATTGGAAAGATCAGGTTCAAGGGGAGGGGCAAGCATCATGGCTCTAGAAAGTGTGACAGCCACTAACATGCCTTTGCCTTTGGTATAGAGAATCTGGATCGATTGAAGTGGTACCATCCTCATGGGGAGTTAAAGGTACACAGCTCTGCCAATTCCTTGTCCAATTTGACTTGCCAATAGCCATCCTTTTCATCAAGAATGGTGAACAGCTTTTTGCCAGACAAGCTCTTCTGCACATCCTCTACAGCGGGAATAGAAAAAAGTGCTGCCTCAACACTGCCTTGTTGAGGTCTCGTGGGTCTGGACAAAGTCATAGTGAACCATCCTTCTTTTGTGTGATCACAAGGCTATTGACCCATGGTGTGGACTTAGTCACCTTTGTAATGACTTCCATAGTTGCCAGCATTTTGAGGGTGGTTTTGAACTTGGCTAGTGTTGCATAGGGATTTTTTCTATGCCCATGCACAACTGGTCGTACTTCTGGGCTGACATAGATGTGGTGAATACTGGAAAATTGACTCAAACCTTCAAAAACGTTCGGGTATAGTTTCAGAAGGCCTACCTTAGTTGTAGTACTGTAAGGGCCATTCTATGGATTTGTCTGATAAGGTCTAAGGTGGTGCATACCACCCTACCAAGTATTGGTGGGTCACTATTATCTGCTATATATAAGTTACATTGGATTCATTAGCACCAGATTTGCAGCATGCAATAATTGCACCTTGTGGTTTGATGCATGCACTGCCAAATGCAACCAATGTAACATGAGCTTGAGTCTTGCATACTTTGCCTTGCAGGGCCTTTCCTACATTTACTGGAATAGTATTTGTTTCTGCTCCAGTATCTAAATTAAAATAGATGGCAAGTCAGCAATTATAACTGTGCTATACCAGACATTTGGCTTATCAAAGGTCTGTGAGTGCTGCTTTGCTGACATTGTAGCTATATATAGGGTATTGACTCCTTTTTCAGACTTTGGAACTTCTCCCTTTGATTTACACATTTTTGCAAAGTGGTTCACTCCAAAGCATTTGTAATAAGTTTCCCTGAAAGCTGGGCAGAATCTAGGCTTGCGTGCTTCTGCACCTTTTGCCAACTTTGTCTTTTGCAGCTTGTTGGCCCTCCTGTGGAACAACCTTCACTTGGGGTTTGTTTTGATTTGCAGAATGCTACGGCATGTAGGTTTGCTTCTGTAGACACAACACGAGCCTGGGCACTTGTGAGAGCTTTTGCCCTGCAGATATCCACAACCTATGCCAGGGTGAGGGAGGGTTTTTCGAGAAGCCTTTCCTTGAGTTTGCTATCAGTCATTCTGAAGACAATTTTGTCCCTCAATAAAATATCCTCAGCAAATTGGATGTGATGTACCTTAATTTTAGCAAGGCTTTTAATACCGTCTCCCACAACATTGTTATAAGAAAGCTAAGGAAGCATGGGTTGGATGAATGGACTGTAAGGTGGATGGAAAACTGTCTGGATTGTTAGTCTCAAAGGGTAGTAATTAATGGCTCTAGTGGCAACGTGTAGGGGGTGCACCCCGTGATCGGCCATGCTCGCTGCTTAGGCAATGGGCAGGGGGGCAGGCGGGAGCACTGGTGACCTGCCTGTAAGTGCCAGCCGATTGCTGCAGCGACTCCCAGAAGTGGCTGCAGCCACTCCTGGAAGCAGCTGCAGCCACTCCTGGAAGCAGCTGCAGTGATCAGCCATGGGGGAACTCCCACCAGTCAGTGAGATGTGCCACAGGCCCGGGCAGCAAGATTGGCTGCAGGGAAAATCCCACCCCCTCATGGGCAGCAAGAATGGTCGTGGGGGGGGGAGAATGGGGGGTGCACGTGCCCCCCCAACTAACGTGGCACCAGTCACCCATGAATGGCTCAATGTCTAGTTGGTAGCTAGTATCAAGTGGAGTCCCCCAGGGGTTGGTCCTGGGGCCAGTTTTGTCCAATATCTTCATCAACAACCTGGAAGGTAGGATTGAGTGCACCCTCAACAAGTTTGCAGATGGCATCAAGTTGGGAGAAGCAGTAGATAAGCTCGAAGCTGGGCTAGGATGCAGAGAGACTTCAAAAAATTGCAGGACTGGACCAAAAGACATCTCATGAGGCTCTATAAAGACTAGTGCAAAGTCCTGCACCTAGGACAGAACAATCTCATGCACCACTACAGCCTTGGAAGCAACTGGCTTAGCAGCAGCTCTATAGAAAAGGAACTGGGGGTTATAGTGGACAATAAGCTGAATATGAGCCATCAGTTTGCCCTGTTGTGAAGAAGGCTACCAGCATACTGGGCTGCATTAGTAGGAGCGTTGCCAGCAGATCAAGAAAAATTATTATTCCCCTCTATTCAGCACTGGTGAGGCCACATATAGACTACAGCATCCAGTTTTGTCCCCACCCATAGAAGGAATGTGGAAAAATTGAAGAGAGTCTAGCTCAGGACACTGAAAATGGTTAGAGGTCTGGGCACATGACTTTTGAGGAGAGACTGAGGGAATTGGGTGTATTTTGTCTAGAGAAAAGAAGACAGAGCGGATTTAACAGCAGCCCTCAGCTACTTGAGGGTGATTCGAAAGAGGATGGAGCTGGACTGTTCTCAGAGGTGGGAGATGACAGAAAAAGGAGCAATGGTTTCAAGTTGCATTAAGGGAAGTATATGAGAAAGGGAAATATATAAGGTTAGATGTGAGAAAAAACTCTCTCACTAGGAAGGTAGTAAAGCACTGGAACAAGTTATCCAGAAAGGTTGTCCAGGGGTGGGCAAAATGTGGCCCAGGGGCCAGATGCAGCATGCCAGACCATTCTATCCAGCCCGCGAGGCCACAAAAAAATTTAGAAAATTAATATTTATCTGCCCTGGGCTGCCTGTCATGTGGCCCTCGATGGCTTGCCAAAACTCAGTAAGCAGCCCTCTGCCCAAAATAATTGCCAGCCACTATTGTAGACTCTCCATCCTTGGAGGTTTTTAGGACTCTGCTAGACAAAGCCATGGTTGGTATGATCCAATTGGGGCCGGTCCTGCTTTGAGCAGGGGGTTGGATTAGATTACCTCCCGAGGTCCCTTATAACCCTAATTTTCTATGATTTCTATGCCTTGGACTTTAGCTTTCGTATAAAAATAAAACATGTCCAACTAAATTCAATACTTTTGCAAAATGAACATCAATCATTGTGCTTACAAACCTGTCAGGTTTTATTATTATTAGAATCTAATAGAGTGGTTTTCAACCACAGAATTGAGGCATCCCTCAAAAAATACTAGCACTCCTAATACTGCTAGCAACATATGGCACCCCATTGGCTCTTGGAAGTATCTCAAGGCACCTGGTTGAGAATCACTGATCTGTCTTCACCCATCTCTTTATTCATATAGCTATTAAAATCAAAGTTCTCAGCAGGAAAGGGTTAGGAGGTGATAGTCAAATGTCTTTGTCTCTGATTTTGAAACCCAGTAATGGGAATGAGAATCAATCTTTGTATTGATAACACAACTCATTTTCAAAGAATGTACTTGGTTAAAGAGCTGAAATAGCAGCCCTGAAAACATGCGATACCTCTGAAGTATCAAACAAGCTCAACTCTCATTCCAGTTAAATGGCACAAGAACAGGAGCAGCACAATGGAAAAATAACAAGATGGTATCAGAGTTATACCATGTTAAAAAGTGTGGCGACTTACCACAGGTCAACTTAACACACAGTAACTGTCTTCTATCTGCTCTGTCCCATGCTAGGGGGAAGTTAACTAATAACTTGCTCCTGAATGAAACACATTTAGCTTCAACTTACCATGCAGTATAATGAACACATAAAACAGTTATCACCAGTTAAGTTGTTGTGTGGTTTCTGTCTTTTGGCAAGGACTCAGGCAATTTTCTGTTCCTACTCCTCTTGCTTGGATGTAGCAGCAAGCTCTGTCTTGAGGGCTGAAACTGGTTGGTTTTGCATACTGTATTTTCTCACATGCCACATGCCCCCAAGTAAGACATGCAGCTTGTTTTTGGGAAGGCAAAATGAAATATATGCATTTTTTTTCTCTGTACCTGCATAGAGCAGGCCCAGAGCCTAGTTTTTGGCTTACTTATCCTCCCTTTCCTGCTCAGCCAGAAGATGAAAATGTAGC
This sequence comes from Gavialis gangeticus, assembly GCF_001723915.1. Taxonomy (NCBI): domain Eukaryota; kingdom Metazoa; phylum Chordata; order Crocodylia; family Gavialidae; genus Gavialis; species Gavialis gangeticus. Next base: position 263,491,216 of record NW_017729032.1, on the reverse strand, counting down.
TGCTGCTGAAGACTTGTCTCCATGGGTGGACCTACGAATTTGAAAAGAGCTAAAAACAGTCTGTGGGGCTGCTGGAAGAAATAGGACGAGAGAGACTAGGAGCAGCTAGCAGACAGCAACATTTCCAGAAGAAATAGTAGCTTGATTCCTGGAACATCATAAAACATCCAGATCATTACTATAGAGAGATGACACCTGTGAAATGAAAAGCAATGAGCTATTAAACCAATTGACACCCCCAGCTGCCTGAACAGAAATGCCCCTGCTGCTCTCAGACAGTTTGTTTTAAATTTTGGGTGGAACATGAATCAAAGTGGGGGGCCTCTATGCTCCACAGAGAAAATAACTTCCCACCTTAAGAAATAAACCCCAATTTTGGAAGGGTAATGGGGGGGGGGAAGGTGCATGAGGTAGGTGAGTAAATAAAGTATTTGATACCACTGAAACTGGTGCTATGTAAAAGACAGTTTGAGCACCTTTTATATATCCTATCTGTTATGTACTTAGGGCCTGTGTACACGCCACAAAATTGGCCTTTAAAATGGGTTAAGAGCCCTTTTGCACCACTTTAATGGCATTGCTGCTCGCACATCCGGTGGCATATAACATGTTAATTGCGTTCCAGTTTGCACCTCTGGCGGTGTATGTATTGCAAGTTAAATGACTTTGGGATGCAGCAATATGAAACATCTCTGAGGTGTTTTAGTTTGCTACCTTATAGCCGTGGAGGGAAGCACTGGGCCCTGTGCGGCTTAAAGGCTGTGCAGGCAGCCCCAGCAGGCAGCCCAGCAGCAGCTTGTGCAGGCAGGCTCCACTGAAGAAAAAAACAAAAATGGTGAGCCTGATCTTTTTTTTTCCCCCCTCCTTGGAGCCTGCCTGCCTGAGCTGCATGGGAGCCTGGTGCTTCCCTCCGCAGCTGTGGTGCCCCCCGGGACCACCTGGGCAGGGTGCCTTCAGGTGGGTGCCACCTGGGAGGTACCGCTCCTGCAGCAGAGGGAAGCACCAGCTCCTCCCGCTTCCCCCCGGCCACTCAGGAACCACTTGACCCACCTGCAGCTCGCCCTCCCCACTGCCAGAGAGACAGGTAAGGATTGGGCCCAACCCTTGTGGATATGCCACGGGGGTTTACTTCTTCTTAAATTTAGGTGGTGTTTTTAAAAAACACACCACTTAAATTCAGGGCAAAGTAAACCCCCATGGTGTGTACAAATGGCCTTAGTTTCTTAAATTAGCAAGGTCATAAACCCATCCGGACTGACTTTAAGATTCATTATTTGTAATGGCCAAATAGTTTAACGATTTTTCAGAATGTTTGTTTGTCATCACCTAAGCAACAATATATTCTTGTTCTCAGATTTGGTCTCAAACTCTAAAATGAGAGACTAGCTAATCTAGAGTTACGTGCTTCCTGGTATGAATTTCCAGACTAATATGATCCCACAAATCATAGTGGACTGCACTTGGCACTCTTGTTAACAAAAGAGTTTAACAATTCAGCCAGATCTGTTTAAAAAAAAATCTGTTCCAAGTAACAGAAACTTTTATGGTAAATACTGTCTCCATTCCATTACTGAACTATTGGTCCCTGCAGCAAACAGCATTTTTTTTAAGAACTGACAATATTTTAGGGGAAAATATACAGAAGTAGTCTTGAAACCAAAAAGTTTATTGCAGTGAAAATAAGACACCATCATATATAAAAAGAAAAATATTCACTGTATATACAATGAAATACCTCCTCTTCCCTTCCCCTTGGGTTGTGCTAAGGGATACTATATTAATGCATACATTTAATTACAGATGGGTCCAGTTTGCAAAATTCACTTGTTTACCAGCAGTTTTCATTTCAACTCATTAAAAACCAGGAGCTAATTAGAAAGCTTACAGATTTCCAGTGCATTCCTCTCCCTTAAGTTTTGGTACTGTACAAATGTGACATTCAGACTGTTCTCTAATCTTAACCTTCCCTCTGCATTACAAAAAAAAATGTCAAAGTACCAAGAAGCAGCCATTGGGTGAAGGGGCACAGCTTGTTCTCCACACATCAAACTGAAAATGCACCACTTCATAGAAGAATATAGTTTGGGACCAGATCCTTGTCCCAAATGAGGGGGGGACGGGGGGGCTGCGGGGGAAGGGTATGGCCCAACCGTACAGAAATGCAATCAAGAGAAAGCTGAACAACAGTAACGCAACACTCAGCTTTGTACCTATCCTCACTATAGTGCATTGTGATGCAGTAAGTGAAGACTATCTTATTACACAGATGTCCTATCTGTCTCAATCTTCCCTGGTGCTGCCATTTTATGTTAGCTCCATACTCACCAGAGGTTCATCCCTTTACCGCTCTAAGTCTGTCTGGGCAGCTGAAGTCAGCTTTAAAGGCTGGATTATGTATGTAGTCAGTGCACAGCACCTGTTGGCTCTCCACTGCATCTGGCCTCCAGCTTTACTAAGCACCACCTAATCAGTGAACACTGTCCTATATTATTGTAGCTTGCTTACTTTGACAGTTGCAAACTGATTTCTTGCCTGTGCTTGAATTGTTCTGGACACTTAATAATTGGAGCTATGAATCTGTACCCCTGGCACTGAAATAAGGGAGGATAACCCTCCATTCTGCTGAAATCCCCTCAGACATGCTGAGGATTGCTAGTGGAATTAACTCAAACTATTTTCTTTAAACTTTAAGGAACTGTCTTGCCCTCTTGTTCAGCTTAAGTGTCTAACTTATTACCTCGTGCCATAACCAATCTGTAAAATGTTTTGGAAAAGTACTGGATGGTGTGGTTGGCACTTCTTGGCCTAGACTGTTGGATCTTGGGTAAAAAGCCAACCCTATTTGCCAGTGAAAGGTTAAAAACACAACTTGTAATAGAACAGTCATTATTAAAGCAGGTGGAAAATGTTGATGACCATTATTAAATGCCAGAGATTTGACTGACCAAAAGTCTCATGACATCTGTACTTGGAGTCTCCTTTCTCTTCATGGTAGTATGTACAGTCTATTGGCTTTAAGGGCTCAGAGGAGCCCAAAACCTTGTCTCTGAAGCATATCTCCATACAATCTCTGCTATTATGAATAGACCAGGTGATTTTTTCTCTCTGTGTTAAGTGATTATACCATTTTCCAGTCTAAAGTTATGGGGGGGGGGGGGGTTTTTGTTTGTTTGTTTTTTGTTTTGTTTTTGTTTTTAAGACTCTTACATTGAGCTTCCACTAAGCCAGAAATGAGGTCATTTTTTTCCATTGGAGCCTGCTACCATCTGAAACACAATAGGCAAAACTGACAATTATATGCACTGTTAAATAGTACAATTTGACTAAAAAATAGGGTCTATTTTGAATGGGACCTGATGAATGGCTAATGCATTATTCAGTTAATAGTGCTAAAATACTAGTAAGCTGAATTTTAAGTAGCATTTGCTCAGCTTTAATCTGAAACCTAAAGGCTTACAATTTTTAAAAGATTCAGTGCCAAAGGAATAAAGAACTAGAGTTGAGTTTGCATGTCAGTTCAGTGTAGTGAAATATTCATCTTTCTAAAGAGCAATTATTTCCATTATGAAAATAACCAATTGGTAGGAAAGTACAATAAATAATGCGCTTACTAATCTACAAAATCAGAATTTAAAAAATTGTCTACAGTCCAAATAACTCATGATGATAAAAAAAAATTAGTCACTTAAAAAATTATCTTTACACAATATTGGGGGGGGGGGTAGAGAAGAGGGGGGG
>NW_017729032.1:263486274-263487447 GCF_001723915.1 Gavialis gangeticus | reverse complement strand
GGGGGGGTAGAGAAGAGGGAGGGAGGTATTTAGCCCTTTTTTGTCCCAGGTGTTCATCTAACAAGAAAGAACAGAAACAGAATGTATTCATTATGTGTAATATGTGTTTTGGTGGCAAATATCTTTGTTGAAGTGCATTATCTCACAAAGAGACAAGTGAAGCAGTTGAATGCCAGCTCTGTTGAAGATAAGGGATACAGTGGGATGTGAGATTCCTTATGAGCACTCTAAGCTAAATGCTGTTATGCAGCATGTGACTGTCAGAGACAAAAAAGGTTAACTCAGCTAGCTATCCATTTCTCTAGCTGCGTAACTCTATGCATCTTCTGTGTTTATAACCAGACCGTCTTAAATAGTGCTAATGTCACTTGAGCAGAAACAGTAACATCCTACAGAACTCTCACTTATATCACAATTATTTTCTCCCACTGTTACTTTACCTTAGAAACCACTAAACACCCCCCATGAGGGATGGGAGAAACGCTTAAGAAGAATTTTAAAAGCTCATTTCATTTTAAACGTTGTCTTCATGCACCAAGGGAAGAATCCGTGTGGGGTATGATCATACATACACACTTTAAAATCCAGCTCCAAAAATGCTTCTTCCTGCTTTAAAGTAAGTAAAATGAACTTTCATGACCTCTGCAACTGCTGGTCACCGCCTAGGAATGTAACGGCATGCAGAAAAACCAGAGAAAAATCGAGATAAATGGGCACTGCTACATTTAGTCATTCATTTAGAAAACATATGTACCCATCCAGTAGTGTCACAGTCCATGCAAGAAAAAGAATAAGTAACTCTGCAGTTATATCTGTGCCCATTACTATGGGAATGAGGTTCTCTTCATCTCCCACAAGCTTTCTACTGGTTTCAAAGTGTTTTTTAAAGCAGCTTCCTGAAATGAAAAATAGAATAGCAGTGATTAAGATAAGTTCTTCTATAGACTTTGTTTCAGATCTTTTATTCTAGGCAGACTGCTACTTTCCAGCTGTGGAAAATATAGATGATGATCCTTTACAATATAAAGAAAAATATGAACTACTATACTGACACAAAGAGAAAATATGGGGTTCATTTATTCTGAAATTAAAGAAATAGACATTTTTCTCAGACTTTTTGGGCAACATTTTGCTAATGTAGCTGCCTAGATCTTTTTTTTTTTTTTTTTTTTT
>NW_017729032.1:263409403-263486058 GCF_001723915.1 Gavialis gangeticus | reverse complement strand
TCTTAGCATTAGATTAGATATCTATCTAGATGTCTAATGCTAATACCCTTGAAGTAGAACTGCTGTAATTTTAAACATCCAGATAGCTAAAGTAACACTACTGAAAGAGGTAATATTGATGGGATTGCATTAATTGCTTAATTAAATTAAGTACTCAGTTTTAACCCTTATTTCATAGATTTCATAGACATTAGGGCTGGAAGGGACCTCAAAGATCATCAAGTCCAGCCCCGTCCCAGGGGCAGGGAGACAGCTGGGGTCAAAAGATCCCAGCAAGATAAGCATCCAAATGCTTCTTCATTGAGTCCAGAGTAGGTGCCTGCACCACCCTGGAGGGAGTCTATTCCAGGTCTTGGGGACTTGGACAGTAAAGAAATTTTCCCTTATGTCCAGTGTAAAATGGTTTTGGAGGAGTTTATGACCATTGGTCCTTGTTTTTCCTTGGGGCGCTCTGGTGAACAGACGTTCTCCCAGATCTTGATGTACACCCCTTGTGTACTTATAGGTAGCCACCAGGTCCCCCCTGAGCCTGCACTTTTCCAGGCTGAAGAGCCCCAGGGCTGTCAGCCTCTCTTCATAAGACCTGTTCTCCTGCCCTCTGATCATGCGCGTGGCTCTCCTCTGGACTCTCTCAAGCTTCTCCACATCCTTCTTGAATTGTGGAGCCCAGAATTGGACGCAGTACTCCTGCTGCAGCCTCACCAAGGCCGAGTACAGCGGAAGGACAACATCCTGAGACTTACTTGAGAAGCATCTATGGATACAAGCCAGAGTATTTTTTGCTTTGCCAACTGTGACATTGCATTGGTGGCTCATGTTCATCTTGTGGTCAATCATGACCCCCAAGTCTCTTTCAGCCGTGGTACTAGCAAGCGTAGCACTGCTGAGCCTATAAGCATGATGCAGGTTTTTTGTCCCGAGGTGGAGTACCTTACATGTATCTATATTGAACATCATCAGTACCCATCCACTTACTAAGTTTATCCAGGTCAACCTGGATCACTAGCCTGTCCTCCGGTGTGGATGCTTATGTTTAAATTCTCTTCAAGATACAGAAGACACTTAAGTAGTGTTGCTAACTCCATCAGCTTTTTGCTGGTGGTAGATCATCAGTATAGTACTGGTAATTTATTTAAATGTGTGAAATTTTATCTTCTGGTTTCTATTGGTTGGAGACAGGTAGTTAGCCATGTTAGTCTGAACTCAGTCAGAAGGCAAGATAGATATGCACCTTTATAGACTAACTAAATAAGATATATAGAGAGAGCGAGCACAGGCTTTTGTGAACCCAAGTTCATTTAATCAGATGCTGTGAAAGGGCGTGCAGAAAGCAGATTATAAAGAAGAGAGATAAATTGAAATACAAAAGACAAGGAGCAGGGAGAGAGGGAGAGAGAGAGAGTGGTGAAAATTGTTGTGCTAGGAGAGAAAAGCAAACCAGCAGTAAACCCAGAGAAACAAAGCAGGTCAAGAAAGGCTAATCCAGGTAATGAGATTAGAATCATAGTCCCTGTTTAAACCAAATTTAATAGTCTAGTTCATGGATGAGTTCTTGTTTTGCAGTTCCCCCTTCAAATTGGTTTGATTTTTTTTTTTTTTTTTTTGCTGGACAACAGCAGTCCTGAGATCAGCAATGGGGTGTCCAGGGAAGTTGAAGTGTTCTGCCACAGGCTTTTACATATTTCTGCAGCTATCATCAGATCAGTATTCATTCTTTCTTGCATGCAGAAATCACCCTGTCTGTCCAGACTTCAGAGTGGCAGTGTAAGCAGGTGGCAGCATATACAACACTGGTAGAGTTGCAGGTGAATGAACCTTAGATGTTGTACTCCTTGTTATCAAATCCAGTGATGATGTGGTCTGTATTGATGTCAAGACACAGCAGGCATTTAGGACCACTGCAAGGCTTGGGGCCTTGGCAAGGAAGGGAGTTCATTAGTCTGTTGTTTGAGAGAAACCATTTGAGGTTGGGAGGATGTCTATAAGCCAGGACAAGGTTTGTCCCCAAAGGCTGTCTTGAGATGGCCATCCTTTACCAGGAAGAATAGGAGGTCCTTCTGTTGGTTGACCACAGAGCAGCTCTTAAATAGTATAGTGATGTATTCTACAGAAACCAGGAAGTTAACTGACCATTTGTTCTACACTGAAGCCAGCTGAAAACACACTAATAAAATGCCCAGTATTTAGCCTTATGAGGTGGTTTGGGCCTTAAGTTTCTCAAGCTATGCAGACTGTTAACCTCAGAAGGTTAATATAACTACCTTGTAATTTAACTGTATCTACACCAGGCCATACTCTACAGAAATGGGGGCCAACCTTTTTGCCTGGCATGACACAAGTGAAGCCCTGCCCTTTTCCCAAGTGGGACTCTGGCCCGCCCTCCCCCACCTACACTAAGACACACCTGATGAGTTTGTGCTGGGTGGGGGGCTCCAGTCTCAGGCTATGTTTGTGTGGAGCAGAGCAGGAGCAGGATGCTGCTACAAGAGCAGTGTTGCCACCAAGATGTCACTTTCCCTGGCCTGCAACCACCAGTTTTATATACTGAGCAAGAACCCAAAGCCCTGAATTCAGCAGCTGCTGCAGGGCCAGGAAAGGGTTAAGCTGGCTCTTGGTAGTGGTAGATGACACTCCCCTTTGGCAGCAGCATCCTGCTTTGCTCCACATGACCAAAACTTGGAGCCTCCAGACCACCATTCTAGCACCTCTGTCTACTGAACACTGAGAGCTTGCGTGACACCCACATGCTGCCTATGCCACTTGTGGCATGTGTACTGTAGGTTAGCCACCCCTGCTTACAGTTCCTTTTTCATTATCTTGTTGTATTGCAGAGTAAGAGTTTGACTGGGATGTACACAACTGGGCCTGTGGATAGGCCCTGAGGAGCAGCAAAGGGCATCAGCAGTGCAAGAGTGCGGATTACCAAACTGCTGAGCTGGGATGCAGGTTGGAGGGCTGAGGCCATGGGGACCAAGTTCCAGAAGGACCAATAGATACAATCCAGAAGCAGCCCAAGATCAAAAATCACGAGTCAGAGAAACACTGTCTAATTCTAGGTAAGATCCAAGGTCAGGGTCAGGAAAAGCCAAAGCCAAGTCAGGAACCAGGAGAATCAGAAGCAGTGGTGAATATGAGGCTTGCTGGAACAGACTAGGGCTGGATTTAGATGTGTTTGCAGCCTGAGGCTGCACGTGTGCTTAAAAGCGGCATTTGTGGCAGCCAATCCAGTTCCTTGCCTCCACATAAAACTAGGGCATTCTCATAGCCAGGGATCAGGGGCAAGCATGATAGTTCAAGTGCTCTGCCCAGCAAGCCTGACTGATCAGAGACCCTGACCCTCCCTTTTACAGGGCTGTCTTCCAGGCAGTCTGGGATTAGGCTTTTCTGGGTACCTCTGATGGAAAGCCTACACTAATTCAAAGACATGAACATGGTTGGCTAATTCCCAGGATCATTCTTAAGTCATAGCCCTCCAAGTCAATCAAGTAATGGAGCTTTCCTTGGACACAGTTAGAATCTAAAACCTGCTTTACAATATACTCTTTGTGACTTCCACTATCACGGATGGAGTGGGAGTGGGTTTGGGTTCAGATAGTCAGGAAAGGGCTTTTTGATGAAATGTTTGAATAAGGATATATGGAAAAAGGGGTGTGTCTTCAATGTCTCTAGCAACTAGAACTTAAAAACAACAGGAGAAGGCTGAGGGGGGATCTAGTAGCCATTTACAAACTAGTCAGGGGGACCAGCAGGCACTGGGGGAGTCCCTGTTCCCCCGAGCGCTACCAGAAGTGACTAGGAATAACGGTCACAAGCTGGCAGAGGGTAGGTTTACATTAGATATCAGGAGGCGCTACTTCACGGTCAGGGCGGCTAGGATCTGGAACCAACTTCCAAGTGAAGTGGTGCTGGCTTCTACCCTGGGGGTCTTTAAGAGGAGGCTAGATGAACACCTTGCCGCGGTTGTTTGACCCCAGTACTCTTTCCTGCCATGGCAGGGGGTCAGACTTGATGACCTGCTCAGGTCCCTTCCAATCCTACAAACTATGAAACAGAGTTTATTTGTTCTACTACCATAAATTGGCCCAGATACTAGCGACCCAGTTTGGATGATGGTCTCAGGGTATTGATTTTTTTTTTTTTTTTTTTTTAAGAGAGCCAGAATTTTCCACCAACTAAAATGGGGAGGGCTGGGCTCTCGGTGTCAGTCAGCCTGCTCTTTATACATGGCAATGCCAGAGTCAAGATGAACTTTTAGTTCTTGCTACACCTGTTGGAAGTACAATACAAAGTCGTTCACTATGGGAACCTGTGGGAAGGTAGGTGGTGCTGGATGGAACTGGGGATGAAATCCATAGTTGGAGGAAAATGGGTCTGGCCTGTAGACATATGGACAGCATTGTTATATACAAACTCTTCTAGAAGAAGCAAGGGCACCCAATTATCCTGATGAAAGTTTAAAAAGCACCTAAGTTACTGTTCTAGGAAATGATTTATATGCTCTGTTTGTCCGTTAGTCTGAGGGTTGTATGCAGATGTGTTAAGAGGTTCTATGCCCAGGGCCTTACAGAATGCATGCCAGAAATATGAAACAAACTAGTGGTTATGATCAGAGGGCACCTGAGACAGGCAGTCACCTAGGCAAAATATATGCCTCAGAAATAGGTCAGAGGGATCCTGGTTTTCTCCAATTTAAAAAAATCCCCAATTTTCAGTTAAAAAAAGTAACCCCAAATTCACATTTTTCCATGATTAAAATGAGACACCACTATATATATCTCTATATATTAGTGGTGTTTCATTTTAATCTCAGAAAAATACGAATTTGGGATTACTTTTTTTAACCAAAAAGTGGGGATTGTTTTTAAAATCAGAGAAAACCAGGATCTCTGGTCATCAGTTTAGCTAGCAGTGGTGCTAGAGTGGACAGGAATAAAACAGGCCATCTTAGTTGACACAACCACCACAAAAATGATCACGAAACAGTTCTAAGAATGTGGGAGGTCCACAATGAAATCCACCGAAAGTGTTAGCCATGACAGCATGGGTGTGGGTAACAGCTGAAGTAGACCAGCCAGCCAGGCTTGAGTTTTCTTAGTTTGGACACACATTGCACATGAATAGACATATTGTTTAACATCAATCCCCATCCAGCGCCACCAGAATTGTTGGGAGACTAAGAGTTCCTATTTTTGTAGGTCTAAAGTGACATGTAGGAAGTGAGTCATTATAGGGCCTTATTATTCTTGATCTTACAGGACCATCTGAGAAATACAGGCACTGGCAGAAAAACAGAAACCCCATGAACTATCAAAAGTTGGGTTGGAGTGGTTCTGCCACCTGGAACAGTTGTTTGGCAAGGGGATCATCGAAGAGGGCCATTTGGATGGCTAAGGAGGCTGTGCTGAGTGGTTCCCTGAATTAAGTTCTTAGGCTGGGGTTGTGATATGTCTAGTGTAGACAATTCATCCTTAGAGGATAGGGCACCTGCTTTCTGGTTCTTCACTCCCAAATGATATGTGATTATGAAATTAAAACAGGGAAAGAAAAGCAACAAGTGGGCCTGTCATGAATTCAGTTTCTAGCTCATTTGGAGATATTCCAAGTTCTGGTGATCCATAATTACCTAGCCAGGATGGAAAAAAGGTGCCACCACTGCTTGAAAGCTACCTTGATTGCAAGAAGTTTCTGGTCCCAGATGTCATAATTCATTTTGGGGGAAGGGTGTCTGGGCTTGGGAGTAAAAGGCTCAAATGTGCAACTTGTTCAAGGTTTCTGAAGTGTAGAAAGAATAGTTTCTATAACAAAATTAAAGGAGTTGGCTTACAGTATAAAAGGTCTTATGGGGTCAGGTTACACCAAAATAGGTGCAAAGGTAAAAGATCTTTTTAGTGTCTCAAAAGCCATTGAGGATTCTTGAGACCATTTAAACAGTACCTCTTTCTTAACAAGGGCTATTAGGTGTGAGAACCCTCTGAAAAAAATGTTGATGTAAATTAGTAAAGCCCAGAAACCATTGGACCCCCTTTACATCCCACAAAGCAGTTCATTCAGTCATGATGATTAACTTACATGGGTCCGTGGTTAGGCCCTGGGGGAAAATTATATAACCTAAGAATTCAATTGAGGTCTTGTCAAACTCACATTTTTCTAACTTAATATATAGGTAGTTTTCTCAGAGTCTGAGCAGGACCCGACGTACATGTTCTGAATGCTGGATCTGATCATCAGGAAAAAATTTAATGTCATCATTGTAAATTATAAAAAATCAGTTCAGCATATCTTGGGAGGTAGTGGGGGCATTACCGAGCCTGAAGGGCATGACCAGGAATTCAAAATGCCTATAGCGGGACTGAAACAGTCTTCCACTTGTCCCCCCCATCTGATCTTATCTTACTTTCCACACAGACGGAGGGAGGCAGGGAACAGCCCCAGGGGTGCAAGGCCAGAAGCTGCAGAGGCTTCCAGCTGGGGACTGGGGGCAGGAAGGAGCTGGGCCAGCCTTGCTGCTCAGCCGGTGGGTCCTGCCACCTGCTCCCCTGGGCCCTGCTGCTGCTGGCTGCCTGTCATCTTTGACAGGCAGCCAGGGGCAGATAAAAAATAATTTTCTAAAATTTTTAGGGGCCCAGTGGGCCTGATAGAATGGCCTGGCAGGCTGGATCTGACCCATAGGCCGTATTTTGCCCACCCCTAACCTAACATCTCAAGCCAGTGCTGAAAAAAATCAGCTGTTTAGAAGGCCACTTCTCGGCCTCTTGAAGGCTCAGATCAAGTGTAATTTAATAAACTGTAAATACTTAAGAGCATTGGTGTAGAGCTGACTCTGTAGAGGAAAGAGGGACCCAAGCTCAAATCACAGGTATCCCTCTCACAGCACTGTCACCTGGCTCATCAATCCCTTCCAATTGAGGATGGGCACACCCTTGGGTGTTCCCAGGTTACATGTACCTAGCTCTTTGAGCACAGTGCAGAGCTGGCCATGCCTATTATGAGGATGTCATGGTATCCACTTCTCACTGTCAAGTACAGGTGGCTTCTAGCATAGAAGGATAAGATTTCAGGGCCAGTGTTTAGGGATACATTTAAAAGAGACATCTTTTCATGGAGTGTTTATACTTTCAACTTATCAAACAGCCAATGAGGTTTCAATCTCGTTTTTCTCACTCAGCTAAGATCTCCATTGAAATCAATGGGAATCTGACCTTCACAAGGGTAATAAGATGAAAAGTCAACTGTTCTGTGGCATATTATACCTTCATTTCAGAGAAATTAGAGCAGAAATGTGTAGGCGCTTGCCCAAAGCCCTGTAAAGCAGTGAGTAAACTGATTTCCTAATCTCCACACTGCTTGTTTTGCTTTAGAAAGGGGAACATTGCAGGGAACACAATAAAGTTACATAGAAAGCTTCAAAAATATTATTCAGAGAAGACATGTCACTTACATTTGATGTTGCCTAACAAACTCCGCAAACTGCCGATCTTTGGTATAAAGCTCAATAATCCGTATTCTGTCCTGAATTTCCTATAATACAAGACACACAGTCAGATTACAGGAAGCTGAAAGAATGCATGGTTCAAAATACAAAAACATTTTGAAATGTTGGACAAGATTTTTTCTTGAAATTGCAGTAGACAAGTATGCTTTCCTACTCAAGGAATAGACCACTAGAATAGGGAACCCTTTTCATAATGTATAACAAGGTTGTAAAAACTGAATTTTAGTAATTATTTTCTTAAAATTAGAACAGTAGTTCAGAATTAACATTTTGTCTGTTCTGTATATGAAGCTTATTAATATATCACAGTTCAGTCAAAGCCAAGATTAGGCATAATGTCCTTTAAATCAACATGACAAAATGTTTCGTTCCTAATACAGTGCACATATATAGGATGTCCATATACTTGGCCTGGCTTCAGATTTTTACCAGTTTAACTCAAGTTAAATTAAATTACTCTTGATCTATGACTACCAGTATGAATGACAAAAGAAATGCGGCTTTAATCTAATTCAGAATATAGGAACAAGTTTTGTTTCTACAACACTTGCAACATTAGCTGTACAAATGATTGATCTACTACTGAAAAACCCAGCTCAAAGAATTCCTTATAACACTATTTCCTTCTTTCATGGATGAAGAAACAAAGGAAAGGAATTAAGTGGTTTGCTCAAGGCTTCATGACTGACTCAATGGATGGGTATAGATTCCCCCACACCAGTATCCCAGGGACTGTTCCTCCCAACATATGAATGGGGAAATGGAGCAATGTGCTCCAGCTTTGCAGAAAATTATACTAAGCTCTGAACATCTAAGAACTTGTGTGGGCACTTGGAGCAGAGTCTGGGTATATGGCATGGCTACCTCCAAGGAAAAACAGAAAACACAGGTGGCCTTCTGGGAGAATACTACAAGCACTTTGCTTTGGTTAACAGATGTCTGCCAAAACTTATAAAAACTATTTTAAAATGCAGCTTCTCAGTCCTGTCAAACTCCTTCCAAGCCACAATCCAACTCTGCTGCATATGTGTATGGGAGGAAGCCAGGCAGGAAGCTCTTCTCCCCATCCTGAACAGCTACAAAGGGGGCAGCCACAACATGTGCCTGTGCATTTGGAGCATGAGGCTTGAGGGAATGACCACATCTGCACAGGATCTGTAAGTGCTCTAACTATGCACCCCACCACCCCACTTGGCTCCATGAGAAGCAAAGTGATAATGCCGCCCACCTCCTTAGTAAGCTCACTGTTTTCATAAATGTGCCTTATCTCTTCACTGCTGTAATCCGTGGATGTGTCTCCACTGGTAGAGCTGTAGGATGTCACCTGTGGGTATCTGCGATAGTACTGGCTTTGTCCAGTAGTGTCACTTTCGTACATGGGGTTGTACTTGACTGCATTTTCAAGGGAGGAGAGGCTGTCACGTCCCCTGTGGGATTGGAACAGGAAAGATCAGGTACCTTTACAGAGTCTTCTCCAAAACCTAGGTCAGCAGTAGATGCTTGGGATAGTTCAGGAACCAGTCTTGGAGCTTGATTTATCCCTCAGCTTGAGAAGGCCAGGGGAAAAGTGGAGTTGATAAATTTGTCTGAGTTGTAATTTGGGGTTCACATTATATTTTCCACTTACCCTAATGAGTCTTCACTGTCATTTTTTGTGTATTGCTCTCGAAGGGTCCTGGCTAAGAAGAAGATGACAGCAGATGCCACAAGAAGGAATCCAGCCACTGAAGCAATTGCAATACCTACAACCAGTGGCTCTGAGACAAACTCTTCACAATGCTCTCCCCGGTACCACCAGTTCTCTCCCACACGACATCTGTAATCACCCCCACACAAGCAAGAAAACAAAGAAAAGCTAAAAATGAACATTTGAACACTGTAAATGTTTTTACTCTTCAGCACTTTACTCCCTCTTGCTGATGCATGTTAAGATGAATTAAGAATTTTACCTTTTAGTGTATATACCAGCTAACACATGTAAAGATTTCTGTGCAGATTTTTAAAACATCAGCCACTATTTGACAGAACCATATATACATTTGATCATAGATATTTGCCTGTTCTTCTTATTAAATCTAGAATCCAAAAAATTATTTTAAGTCTACATTTGACAATAAGTCCTTCATCATTTTTAAAGTAACTTTAATTAATAATTTTAAACTTTTTGCTGTAAACTATTATATCTTAAGTATGACATAGGAAAAGTCTCAACCTTCATTGCTGGAAACTCAATACTTAATACGGATGATGTTTCTCTTTAATCAAGTAAGAATTAGTATATAATGGCTTACTTATCTTTGCTTGAACTTTTCCCACTTTTCAACCTAGTCCCTGCTTCAGTATGCATATTTACTTTTTAAAATGTTGACATGTTTTTGAATGCATCAGGACTGTTGCATTTTGTCTGAGAAACAGAAAATTATAATGGGCCTGACTCTTATCACCCAGTGGTATAAATAAGGAATAATCCCACTGAAACAAACACTTGTTAGCTAAGTGAATCACAAAAAGTCCTGAAGTTTCTGACAGCAGAACTCTAGTAACTGTCCACTGATTTAGAATAATAGCAACCTGCCTTTGTCCCACTGTGAACTTTGCTCACCTTCCCAGTTACATGCAGAATGATGTTAGGTTATCATGCTTGTGTACATTGCCTGGGAGAGTAGATTAGGTTTTTTCAAACACTTAATAAAAGCTTGAACCAAAGCTGTAAAAGGTTCCACATATGTGCTGATCTTTTATAACTTGTACAAGATGCTTTTCCCATCAGGAGGTATACAATTCCATCTTTTCTCAGCTGGGAGCATCATGTAAGCATGTTGCATAGCTCTGCCTTACAAATCTGAATTTTGTGACTAAAGTCAGTCCATTTTTTGGTTTAACACCACAAACTATTAAATACTGTTTAACAACACAGCATGGGATACAGCCTCTTGAATGTATATCGCTTGAACAGTAAGGGACTAGACTTGACCTAGGAATTGACTTCCATTACTGCCTTCTGGGCAAAACTTTTTTCCTACCAAACATCTTACCAGCTGAGCAACCCTATCCTCTGAGAGGGTGGCAAGGTCTGAAAAGGAGCCCCTCATCCTTAGGATGAAATTCTGGCTCTGTTTATGTCAGTGGAAAAGCTCCTGTGGACAGCAAAGTTCTGCTCTTAATCTCTAAACCAGGACTAGAACTGACTACAGTTTTAGGATGTCCAACCAATTTATGCATGTGGATTAAACATTAAGGACCTCTCTTATTATATGCAACCTCATGCATAGGAGCAGAGCTGGCAGCCTGTGTCTTACATGCAGCCCACAAGGGGTTATGCTGTGGGCCCTGGGTTCCTGCTTGACTACCACTACTCCCACTGCTTCAGCTACTACAGCAGCCAGAGTCCCCAGGTTCTTCCTTCCACCCTCCTCCAGATTCACTTCTTGCCCCAGGGGGTGGGGCAGTGTGGGGAGCTGAGGGCGAGCCTGGGGCCCAGTGACCCAGTAGGCGCAGGTGTCTGCACAGTGTGTTGCCTTGGGGTGTGGCTGGGGCCATGGCTCACCCCCATGGTGTGGCCCATGGGGCATTCAGCCCCCAGTCGCTTAGAAATCTGACAACCCTGGGATAGAGAAACAACAAGTTTGTGCTTTTGTAACATACCGACATATGGCTCCGTGTCCTGGGCTGATGTCACACTTCCCATCATTGAGGCAAAAGTCTGGTTGCAGGTCACAGATGCTGTTACAGGGTAATCCATCTATGCTTAGGTAGCCAGGAAAGCAGACACACTCTGCCTCCCCAGTCCAGCGATTCACTAGACATTCAGAGAACTCATTGCATGCCTGGAATTTGCAAGGATCAGCCTGGTCTCCTGAGGACACAATCAGGCAGAGAATTAGATAAGCTGGTCACTGTTTCTACAGTTAGTTGCTGTGCTCTACATCAGACTTCCTATCCATCTAACACCATAAACTAACAGAAGAGTTTTTAATCATGTCCTAGTGATCAGACTTGGCTTAAATCCAGCACTTCTGCCTAAGTCTCAAAGGATTCTGCCAATAGTGTCATTTATCTTTTTGTGCCTTGTGCTCCAGTTTCCCAACTATAAAATAGGAGCAAGACACCTGTCTGAGACCATGGTGAGTCAGTAGAGGAATTGAGTATGGAAATCAGGCCTTCTAAACACCATTCTGATTTTCTATCCAATGCACCAAGGCCCCTCATAATTTTTTGTTACTTGGAACTTCACCCATTTCTCACTACTACCTTTTACTTAAAATATAGCTGCTTTCAAACACTGGGGAAGGGTGTTCTTCTAGCCTGAGTATAGTTTAGTGAGGCTGACTGGTATTCAGGAGACATTGTGTACACACCTGGAAGAGGAAGAATCTCTACTGACTTTGACACCTTACTGGCTCCACAGAGCCCACTGGTACTTGTATCATGAAATAGATCTAACTGTTTAAAAAGAACGGTATACAAATCAATGTTGAAATTGTTCTATCCAAATTTCATCTTCTTTTTTTAGAGCCAAGGTATTTGAATGCAGTAGCCACCAGGTGCCAACACGTTGTACAGTAATTTCCTATTTTGAGCACAAGGGAAAATTCCTCACTTTCTGCTTTATGGTATGTTGGCAAGTGCTAACTCCTCAATTGCAGCACTTTGTTATGGGAAGGCACCTTTTCCTAGGGACCTTATTTCCACACAAAAGGTTCTGGATATAGAGGAAGAGAAATACAAACAACTGAATATTTTCCTAACTTGGAGGACTGTGTAAAGGGTGGGACTTTTATTTTTTATTGAGACCAGGCCATGCATGCCAGAGCATAGGCATGAGGGATAACTAATCACTGATAGCTATATGCAAAGAAATAAACTGTAGTACTTCCTTTGGGGAACTAAATCACACACTGTGAACTGGCCACAAGACAGGAGCCCAGCTCAAAGCCCCTCTACAGTTGGAAACTGCATTTCATTAGAGCATGACCATGAAGAATGGTAGTAGCTACCTTCCTACTACAGTGAACCAAGAACAGCTGACAGGATGATAAAAACAACAGACCCAAACTACGTTGGGTGCTTAGGGTTGTTCTCATTCCCTTGATACCTCAATGGTCATTTTCTAACATCTACTTTCCTAATACAGAAAAGCCCTGGGATGAGTTATTGGCAAGAGGATCTTCTTTCCCAAGAAAGGCTACATGGAAGAATCCAAACAAATGAAGGAACAAGAAACTGCAAAACTGGCAGTTCAGAAGAAATAAGGATTGAATTCTACGGTCTAACCTTCCCCCAGTGAAGTCAAAGGAGTTGCATAGGATGTTACTGCATATGTCATTATCACACGTGGCCTGGGTTTTTCCGGGAGGCCCAAAAGTTTTGCCTGAGGCCTTGCTAATCATTGTGTTTAGCAATGCAGGCGGGGGCCCGGGGGGAGGAGGGGTGGCGGACGGACGACTGGGAAAAAAATCTGCTAAAACCCAGACGAAGAAGAGCAACAGACACTCTGCTCAGTTGCACAGCCTCAGGTTTGTCCAGATTCTAACCCCAAGCATATATTTGGTATGGCACATGCTAGCTGTAAAACCCCAAACCCCACACTTCATTTCCGTTACCTGATTCCACATCCAGGGAATACTTGTCAATGGCCAGGTTCATGGTCTGATAGGCAGTATTGCAGAAGTCTTCCAGAATCATATATACAGCATTGGTGACATTACGAGGCACAGGCTTTGCAAACTTCATTCGGCTGTTCACCACAATACTACCATTTCTGAAGTTTAGGATTTCAAGATTCTGGAAGCCCGTTAGATTTGACTGGAGGTAGGGAACCAGCTACAATGGAAAAAAACAATGACAGAAAAACTACTATGTCTGACTACATATCCAAGCTAACTGACCCATTTTTATATCAAAGAGACCAGGTGTTTTCTCCAAATCCAACAGAAGAATTTACCAAGCTCAGGCCCATACTGGCAGGGAGCTCAAGAGCTTCACATAATTTGCAAAAAATGGAGTAACTTGCAGCAAGCTTCCTAATCTAAAAGACAGAATTGTAATCCATAGGATGCAATGATCTATCTTGGCCTGAACAATCAAACACATGACAAGTGTTGTCCTTTCACAGGACTTCCCCTTCAAACACTTGGCTCTGGTGACTAATACCGTGTTCCACCTAAAGGACTCTATTAGCCATTGGCTTTTCAAGAGATGAACATAATTCACTCAGCAACAGATTTCACAAAAAGTCACTTTGAGTACTTGCGTGTTTTTCACTGTAGCTATATTACTCTACAGTGCCAAATATTTTACCTTTCACCCACTAACAGAGCAAAGAGGGGACACTGGAAACAGGTGAACATAAGAGTCCTGTGGAATCTTTGACACTTCACCAATTTGCATCTGTTGAGTGTCTGACTCAGTGCTAGTCCGTATTTGAGAGACTTATTGTTGGCTTAATAAATTTGGTCCATATAAAATTAAATGTCAGAATTTGAAAGAATAATATTCAAACTTAACACTTTCAGAACAAATTCCCCCAACTTCAGGATACAAGTAAACTCTATTAACATCAATGAGGTACTCACAACTTGACTCCTGTAATTACTTCACAATCAAATTCTCTCTCTCTCTCTCTCCTCTTTTTCATACACAGAGGGAAAATACTTTATTGCTTACAGCAGCTGAAAGTAACAGATGTTTATAATAAAATTACTCTTACCAGTTCTAAAAACCGTTGCTCCAGTGCCTTATATTCAGGGGAATTTTTATTGAATAGGTCCTCTGAAAACATCATGTTGGTCACCCGTAGGCTAAAGAACACCACTAGAGCTCGTGAAGATGGGGCAGTATTGATGCGATTTTCATGAGTGGGCCAAGCGACACTGGCTCTTACAGTAGAATGAACATTTGTAGATAGCTCCATATGACTACTAGTCATGCTGCTTTCCTCCTGGTTGACCACAGGAGTGTAGTATATTGTGCCCACATGATCCAGCTCCACAGAAATGTCCCGGACTCCCATAGTCATGTCCTTGCCCTGTGTTGCTGAGCTAGCCATAGGTTGAAGTATTGTAGGCTGTGCAGTAGGGAAATCAGAGAGATCAATAGGATTCTTTGTTACAGTCACTGCTGCAAACAAGCTCACTTCAGTGTCAAAGCTAGTAGGGGCCTGAGTATCATGGTCAGTACTGGCCTGCCCAGTGAAGGCCTCCGAGTCATTAGTTACATCTAATAAATAAGGAACTATGGTTGAGATTTCAATGGCAGTTGCTGCTTCAGATTGTTGCGATTCGAGAAACTCATGCTCAGATGCCTTCTCAGTATTGTCAGCCAACTCAGTATCAAATGGTTTCAGGGGAATTAATCCAGAACCTTCCTCTACTGTCCATAGTAGCTCTGGAGTTTGTTGCTCCTCTACAGAAATGTCAGTGACTATTGCTTCCATAGAAGGAGCAGCTGTCTGAATTATTTCTGGCCCAGGGAGCCCAGTCTGAGAAGAACCTATGTCTGCTTGTTCTGTTGAAACAGCTACATCTGAATGGCTGACTGTGAACACTACTTCCAACTTTGCCCCATCCTCATTTTGGTTTCCTGCTACTTCATAAATGATTTGATGATCCTCACTGGAGTCCTCAGAATGTTCCAAGTTGAATATCCCTGTAGAGGTAACAAAATGATCTTCTAAAGAGAAATCTATTTCCTGGGGTGGGAGAGAGGCCTCTTCATCAAGCATGTCTAAAGAAGAATAGTCTACTGAAGGCTTCACGGCAAGGGATGGCTCAGTAAATGAATGATCATGCATGCCTGAAGCCTCAAACGTTTGCAGGAACAGTTCCACATCCAGTGCTTCTTCTGTCCCTGATGGAGGCACCTGCTGAGTTGTAGCCTCTGAAAAAGTAGGTGTCTTTGTTTCAGAGCCATCAAAGAATTCCTTCCTTGCACCAGTCATGCTTTCATCCTCATCTTCAGTAGAATGACTGTGTAATTCCTCCACTGAGTTAATGATATAATCTATGATCAGTTCTTCAGGAGGATCCTCAGCTCTGATTAACGGAGATTCATTATCACCATCAAGCCAGAGACCAGGAAGAGGATCAGAAACTGGCTCTAGTGTTGCTGCATCCAATAGCCAAATGTTTGATTCTGGCTCTTGTCCTTGTCCTGAAGCATCAAAAGCTGAACCTGATCCATCCTCATATATACTTTTACCTCCAAGATACGTATCAGGTTGCAGAGGTTTCACTTCTAAATGGGACGGAGTCCTTTCCAGGGTGTCATGGGATATGGATTCCACATCAATAAGCTTGATCTCATCTTGCTTTTCTCCCTCAGTACTAGGTTCTATCACTGATACAGAGGCCATAGTTGGTACAGAAGTTACGGGAACCATAGAACTACCTGTGGCTGGCATTTCCTTTGGCACAAGGTGGGGGGCCAGACTTGAAGGAAAAAGAAAGCCTTCTGATTCTTCAATGTCTTGAAGACCTAAAAAAACCCAACCAGGTTCCAAATTAACTGGTGCTTCTGCAATTCTACCTTACCAAATTCTATTTCCCTTATCCACCTAAGAATCAGCATTCCATATTTTTCCCAAGAAACCTTGTGGGCCTGTTCATGACTAAGTTAAAAAACAATTTTGCTGATATCTCCCACAGTTAAATCCAGCTAATAACCTATTTGATAACATTTTCTGTGAAATAGAACAGCTGACTCCCATACTATGCAACTCTACACACTTCAGGAACAACTAGTTTTTTGCTTCTATAACCAATTCAATTTAGAAATGTGTTCCTCACACTTGGAAGTAGAAACACGTTCAAGGAGAAAGTGACTACAGAATTTATATTCAAGGTATAAGAGTTTCTAGAATTATTTTGGAGAGGACTGGCTGCTGTGAGCACAGGGAAACATTGGGATTTCAACTTTGGTTTTGATAAACCAAACAAAGTGAACTTACCATCATCTGGAGATGCAGGGATAGAAAGGAATTCATGATAGTCTACAGGAAATCCACCATCTAATGTTGATGGGGTGACCAAATGTGAGATCTGGCTGGTCTCCTCTAGAACTAGCTCATCAGGGGAAGAAGTAGTGTCAGCTTCAGAGATGATTGGAATTTTTGGTGTTGAACTGAAGTTATTCTCAGAGTCCAAGTTATCTGGCCTTAACCATATTGCATTGCCATTAGACGGTTCACCTTCAAGGGTGAAATCTGGTTCAGTGAAATCAAGTGGCAAGATATTGCTCATAGTCGATTCATCTGCTGAAGGCCACTCAGCTAAAAGGGGCTTATCCTGAAACACAAACCCATAGTGACCTATTATAACAGAAGTTTTGCCTACACAAACTGCACAAACTACATACATCACATAATTAGTAGCAACTGTTAACTAGTAGTGCCTTCTGCTTAATGGGCTCTTATTTTGTTAGTAGAATGGTATTAAGAGGTTCCAAGAGGATTAGCAACAGGTGTATTTGTGGGTATAGGGCAGGGCTGCATGCGCCCCACCAATATGATGTGTGTTTTAAATCAATCCATATTCATTCCAAAGGAAAAATCCCACATGCATTCTTTGGAAAGCAGTAGCATTTTTTGGAAGTGATATTTCACAGCAATGTGATACTGTGGGATTAGAATGGTTACCATTTATGCACATCTGCTTTTATCAGCTGAACAATTGTAAAATGTCCAGTAGATGCATACAGGACACTTGATTGCCATATGGAAACTTGTCTCTCTTCATGTAATTTATAAGAATTTTTGGTACACAGTTTTAAAACCTATTAAGAATGTGGACTCTATAGTAGGAAAAATACTTCAAACTTACATAGCCCTTTTCATCTCCAAGCTGAATGAAATGCAGAAAGTAAACAAAGAGTATAAATGATGAAAAACAAACTGGATTTCAAAACTTTTCTTTTTCTTTGCCATCCAGTGGTGATCACTCTGTATGTAGTACCCATTATGCCAACAATGATTATTAATATTTTCATTATAATCATAATGCTGATCAATTTTCTTTTTCAAACATTAACCTATCCATACAGTACCTCTGGCCATGTGTAGATGAAACGAGTTGCATGTGTGCACGACACTTTAAAGTGGGCTAAATGCTTTTGCACTGCTTTAATGGTGTCGGTGTCTGCACACCTAGGCAGCATATTACACATTAATTACAGCCACTGTAGGAAACTGCGTAACACACCTTAAATGACTTGGGATGCAGCAAACTAAAACTCCTCAAAGGAGTTGTGCCCCTACAGCCACAGAGTGAAGCACCGGGCTCCGTGCAGCTCCACGGCTCTGCAGGGTCCCCACAAGAAAAGTGGCAAGCCTGATTGGGCTTCCCCCCCCCCCGGAGCCTGCCAGACTGCCTGAGCTGCAAGGGGGCCCGGTGCTTCCCTCTGCAGCTGTGGTGCCCCCCCAGGACCACCCAAAACAGGTACCTAAGGCAGGTACTGCCTGGTAGGGGGCAGCCACTGCCGCAAAGGGAAGCACCAGCCCTCCCAACCCCCACAGCCCAGGGGCCAATCTGCCCATCGGCAGATCGCTCTCCCCTCCCTGCTGCTGGAGAGGCAGGTAAAGTCAGTGGGGTATGCACACAACATGGGGGTTTAATTGGCCCTAAATCAAAGCAGTGTTTTTTAAAACCCACCACTTCAATTTAGGGCCCCCGTTTCGTCTACACACACCCTCTGTGAGGAAGGGAGGTATCCCCATTTGACAAACAGGAAACCAATGCAGAGAGTTTAAGCAACTTGACCAAGGTCACAAGGGGAGTCATATCATAACTTTGACTAAAACTCAAGAGGTTCCTGGCTTTCAGTCCTTTGCAGATACCTAAACCAGACCTCAGATGGGCACAACAACACTCCTACTCCAGACTGAAAAGTAATCTGGTATGGCAAAAAAAAAAAATGTGGGCAGGAAACTCTGTCCACAATTTAAATAAGAAGTGTTTAATAGTGAAGAGTTAACCCATCACTTGATATGGATAGTGTATGAATGTCTCAATGACTGAATACTCATTCTGATTCAAAAGCAGGAACCAGTTCAACTACATTTGGAGTCTGCCTTTCTTTCACATCCCTTGAATGGTTGCTTTACTTGCATTTATACTCCTGAAAAGCTCATATATTTGTCAATTTCAAATTGGAGGCCTATTTAAAAAACTTGACTTGTGTTGTTTTGAGTCTCTGTCCTGCAATGAAATTCATAAGGGAAGAAACTGTAGACAGAAAATGTGTAAGAGTGGACCTGAACTAATTTTCAGTGGAATTCTGTCCAGCCAAAGATATCCATGCTAGTAGATGAGCCTACACAACAGAGACCCCCTCAGGAACTTATATCATTTATTAAGTAAGGAAGCAGAAACTATACCACATTATTTACTTCGCAAATCAGTAAGAGTGGGAAATGTGACTATTTACAACACACTCTTCATAAATAATCTACATCAAAGATTTATCTAATGAAGACATTTACAAATGATTTTGAATAATAAATACATCTGAATATGTGGTGTTCTGCATTTGAATGATTTGGGAATACGGGAACAAATTCAATACTCCAAATGTGCTATTTGTCATGAATTATTTGTTCAGCTCTAATTAACAGGCATTGGAATTCCCCATTTTATTAATAGCCTGTATTCCAATATTCTAAGCTGTTCGTATTTTAGCTATGGCAAGGTAACAATGACTTGAAAAAGTATACAAGCGCTCCAGTAACTAGCTTTTTTAGCAAAATTCATCAATATGAGTAAAACTGGATTTTATTTAGTAAGATTAGAAAATTCACACAAGTACCAAAAAAGGATGAACATAGATGTGGGTGGCAGTAACTCCTCAATGCAAAAATTTTAAATGCAAGAAGCAGTTGCCAGGAATTGCACTTCATCATTTATTTTAATGTGGATAGATGTTCCTATGACAACTAATATAATTCAAAGATTCTTGTTATGTATAGTATATTATATTAACAAAATTTAATATCATATTGGCAAGTTCAGTTTTTGCTAATGTCATCTGAAAGCCTTACAAATATTACAGATCACTGCAAAAACAAAAAAAAAATTCAATTTTCCATTTCTTGATGCCAGAAAGACATCATACTCAAACCCAGGGGACTCTGCTTACTCCAACCAAAAAAACGAAATATTAAAGTCTGATTTAAATCCTACCTGTAGGGTTTGTGGGAGATCTAATGATTGGGATTTGTAAAATCTGGAAGGGTGAATTCAAAGTGAATTAAAAGTAAATTGGTATCACCCATAAGTGATTATTTTGCAAAGTCTAAGGAGCTCCATACAATATCAAGAAATTAAATATGGCCTTAATAGCACAACTGCTTTTGAAGTTGAGGTAAATGATTACAGCAGGACACACTGTCTTATTGTCACAACTGTCCATCTAATAACAACCACTACATTTGCTTACTTGGGAAGAATAGATAGTAGATCTGAGCAAGTAATACTTTTATTGAGAGGATCAGATTTATTTTCTCTTTGTCTATCAGCAGGTCATGATTTTCTTACAATTATTATATGTAATAATTTCCCAAATCATTTCTATATAGTATTGTACATAGGAGTTTGCTACATGAATAGCTAGGCTTCAAGGACTCCTGATCAGAAATGTGTGTCACCTGGTATTATTTTCATCCTTTGAGTGAATGAGCATAGCTTATAGAATTAAAAGCGGAAGGCAGGGCAGAGTAGCACAATATAGACTAAATAATGGAGAGAGGCAGACACATTTTCATAAGCAACAGCTTACTGTGTCAGATCTAACTAAATCTAAAGCTCTTGCTTTCAAAAGCTTATGTCTCCGATTTAGTTAGTACATAAGGTGCCATTCTATCCTGCCTTCTTCCTGATTTCAGGGTAACATAGCTGACTCTCTCTCTTAGAATTAGGTTTCTGATACAAATATATACTTTTACTTCCTGTAAATATTCTCCAAAATGCTCTTAAATTTAACAATCCTTCAACAATTTCTTCTCAAAAAAATCTTCTGCCTGAATATTTGCAGAAAGGGAACACAGAAGGCACAGAACCAGAGTTGTTTCTTTTATTCAAGTCAATTTTGAGAACATTTTTAATATAGTCCTATAGCTCTAGTAGACATAAAAGCAGTTTATACCCATTAGCTGGATGTCACCACATTCTAATGCAGTTCCGTGTAATTTTCTAAATTTTGGTTTGAAGCTGTTACTCAGGCAAAATTCTGATCTAAGTCAGTGGTGTTACATGTGTCAGTATAACATAACAATAGTAAGAATTTTTTAGTTAAATGAAATCAAGAGGAATTTGGCTTGAGCAGGGACTTCAGAAGTTGGTCTAAAAATAAGGGTCTGTCAATACAGCACAATTTCAGTACCAGTGAGAGGTAACAGAGCTAGTTTGGGTACCAGAAATAGCATAACTACAGTAGAATAGTGCTCTGCCCATGAAAATGTATCCCACTGGGAATCAGAGTACATTATCCCAAGTCAAGCATTATGCTGCTTCTGGTACTCAAGCTAGCTCACTTACACAGCTGCATTATGCTGTGGTAGACATGTCCCAAGTGCATCTGTTCTCCAGAAATTCTCTGTATAGAATAAACATAATAAAAACCTCAGATTCAGCCATGAAACTTTAGTCGTTCAAAAACTAGAGCTAAATTTGTGGATTTCTTTGAGCTCATCTGTAGAAAAGTTGTCATGTTTTCTCTAAGGTGGTGAATTTCATTTTTGGATCAAAAATGGATTTGGAGGGGAGAGAATTTACATATCTATGAACAAAAAGAAAATACCCGCCAGCACTTTTTCAGGTTTTCCTTGGTTTTACTGAGGTATTTGTGTAAGAGGGGAAACTTCCAGTGATATCTATGCTTGTGTGGTTGGGTTATTTTTTTAACTTCTCTTTATCCAAGAATAAATTTTCCACTCGCATCTATTTCTTCCAAAAAGGTCCAATGATCCTCTTCAGTTGTGGAGAGTGATATCTTCCAGAGGCCACATATGATCCAAGTGTTATGAAAAATCAAGGACTCCTAAACTCAAGTGGTGGTTAGAATAGCAATAGCAAGTACACAGCACCTCAACTGTAATGTAGGAGAAAAGAGCAGGCACAGCAGAGGTGTGACACTCCACAAGCAAAACTTACCAAAAGTAAAACCAAACCAAAAGGATCCCTCTGATCAGATGGTTTAACAATGTGTTGTGTATTTTTGAGCATTCATTACCTATTTAAAATGTAGCAGTAAAACTTGGATTGTGACTGTATTCCATCCTAGCTGAATGAAGCTAGTCAGATGTGTTTGCAATTGGTGGGTCAAGGACAAATTAGAGTAACTAGAATGCAAGTGTATCTCAGCAATGTACTTACGACATCAAATTCTGCAGGTTCAAGAACAATTGGATTTTCAGTATTCCACAATGGTTCTTCAGGTACAGGAGAAAGAATTTCTTTTACTGGGGAAACAAAATAAATACAATGTTCAACTGCAGTTTATACAGACTTTGTATTATGATTTATGTAAGATGGTGCAAACATTTTCAGAGAAACATGGAATGTCTGGAAAGCATTAAAAACAGAGGATCAAGGAATAGTTCACTATTTCAGGGTATTTCTTTCTACACATGCACACACCCCAAGTTCTTACCCCCAGTCACACTTAGGGAATTGAGTTAATTAATTAACACCAACAACATTTCATAGTACACACCATTAATGAGCTGCAGAGAATCAGGGTCCAAAGCCAAAGAGATGTTTTCAAGGAAAGAATTCTTTTGAAGTATATCAGCAATATAATCTCGGAAGTCATTGATCGTGTATACAACAGTTGGGCTATCTCCTATCTCTGCAAAGGTGTCATCCTCCACTTTGTTGGACTGAAGATTAATTAGATCCCAGGTGGCATTAAGGATGGCTTTGCCATCAAAAATAGCAGCATAGTAAACTTCCACACCACTGAAGTTTTAAAAAGAGAAAAAAATTATAGATCAGAGCTAAAAAATTCCTAGCTATCAATTATTTTGATCATTCTGAAGAGACAAAATTAACACTTTCAGAAACAGTACATTTTTTGATGGCCTTGGTAAAACAGATTTAATTCCTTTTACTTTTGTTTCTACCTTCTATAAAATAACTGCACTGTGAGTCAAAGTCTATGCTGGGAAATATTCAGGCCACCAGAGCATTGAATCTAGTCGTCACAGTATTTCCACTTATGAGTGGTGGAAATGCCATGAAGTCAAGAGTTTGACTTTATATCATGGTCATTAATGGTCACACAAGTATCCACAAGTGGAAATACTTTGTGGATGAGAATGCAAAGGTTTTACTAAACCTTGTTAACACCATGAGTGGCTCCAAGGCATAAAGCAGCCTGAAAAAAGGTAGATAAACACAGATGTAAACACCTGGGAGTCTGTGATACCCCTTGTTGCATAGCTAAAACCTGCTTTAAATGGTGTTCTTGATAGCACTTAAGTTGTGTTCATTTTACCATGTACGTCTAGAAAAGTTTGATTTATTTCAATGTTGTTTCTCCTCTTTAAAGAGCATTTGTTTTGTACCTCTGTACAGATGATTTTTTTCGTACCAAACCTACTCTATTTGATGAACTTTCATCTTAGAAGCATGTTTGGATTGACTTCCCTAAAAGACAACACAATGATCCATACATTGGACATGAGCACAAGGGAACTTGGGATAATTTATTATATTTTGGCTGTACATAGTGAGCAATGAAAAAATTAAGTAATCTATGAGTTGTTAGAAAAAGCTGCTCTAGAGGCAGGTTTTCTTCATGCTGTAGAGCTGGAATGCATTGCTAAGTAATGGCTGGGTTCAGAGAATCCTGTAGTAGTACAGTGGGGCCAAGTAAAGTGGGGGCATAAGCAGCAAATGGAGTTGTATTCAAACAAAAACGTTGATGAAGTTTTGCAGTTGTGACTGGCCAACAGTAGCCCCTTGTAGGTACGTCATGGGCACTGAATGTCAGTATGGCAAATGGAAATGAAGTAAAATAATGAAAAGTAGGGCAAAAATAGAATACAGTATGCTGGACAAAACTAATATTTGGATTTAATAAAACTATGCTGTCAGTTGCAGTTAATAATGGCAAACTAATAACTACTAGGTCATCATATATCTGAAAATGAGCCAAAACATCTGCTACTTGGAACAGAGCCTCTCTGGATAGTCATGTGCATACTTTCATACAGAAGTGAATGCTAATAGGGGATTGGCTTTATTTCTTTTCTGTCTGCACAAAGATGTGTGTTTTTAAATCCCATTTTCTAAAATCAAGTGCTTATTCTTTCTATGGTTGCTTATGGAAACCAGATATGGCATATGCTCTTTTCTAAGGTATGTGTTAGAACTTGGCCTTGAATAAATTACAAACCTATAATTCTATGACTTTTTGTCATACAATAATAATAATTTGAAAACTGCCTGCAAGAAATTTTTCCTCTTTGATGCCATTTCAGGAATCTCACTGACAACAGGTCAAAGACATATGGGATCCTAATTCAATAAAGGCCAAGTATTAAATCCTTCTAATATGCATCTTAACCTCATACATATATATGGGGTTAAGGGGGGGTGTGTGTGTGTGTGTGTAACCACTATATAAATATGCATGCATGTGTGCACACATTTTATAACCATTATATGTATAATGGTTATAAAATACGTATATTTTATAACCACTATATAAAACATTCCCTAAATAGGCCTAGACATATTTCTCCTTTCAGCTGGAAAGGTTGACCATCAATAATGGCCTTGAAGCAACTAACAGGATTATAATTTGAGAGTTACTGTTTTCTTATTTATTTTTAAATGTCATAATTGTAAAACGGATTCCTAAATAAGGTTCTAGGTGCCTTGCCACAAACTACAAGAACAAAAAATGAAATAGAAGCTAAGCAGTCTTATTTTGTCCCCAGAGTTTCCTGCAAGAAACACAGCTAAATAGCTGATTCATATCTAGACAGACTCTCTCATGTGACACTTTCAGATTATCACTGTAAAAAGAAAATTGCATTAGACATATTTGCAGCCTGAAACAGGTCACCTCCTTGTGGTTTTAAGTAAATCCATCCCAGAAGATAATATTTATAAAGGATAAAGACTTAATTCTGAAGCCATAACCACACTTGCATAATAAGTGCCAGTGTCCTACCACTAACAAGCCTTTACCAGTATATACTGTGATAATATGTATTTAAAAAGTTGCCTTTACCTTTCATCCTGCGGAGACCTAAACATTAAAAAGACAAATAAGTATGAGAAATGAGGAAGAATACCATTTTACTTTAAAGTCTTCTAACAGGGGTCTTCTGGCAGCAGCTCTGAGATGCTTCAGAGCAGGCAAATATGGGGGGAAAAAAACAATTAATAGATTTACAAATAAATCATTATTGTTATGAAATGGACCAAATTCTGGTTTCAGTGAACTCAGTTGAAGATTGTTTATTTGATTTCATGGGACCAAAAAAAAAAACCTAAGAAAAACCAATTACTCTTATAGACATTCGGCCATCTAAAGAATACCTCTATTGAAGTCAATGCAGTTGCACTACTGTAAAGGAGAAGATAATCAGGGCCAATTACTTTACTTCAGGGATAGCTCACAATCACATTTACTTTAAGAAATATAGAAGATGGGAAAAGAGCAGGGCAAAAAGCTCAAACGTCAGTGCAGAATGGGCCATCTTTTATTTGTCTTTGAAAGCAAATTCAGGACTAATGAAAGGTAGTAGACTGACTGCAGTGGAAATTTGTGAATGGGCAGAGTACACAGGACTTTCCATACTACATTTGTTTGAATTCTACCTGCTACTTGAAGTGAGAGTGGAAAGATTAGACAAGTTTCTGTGCTTCCTCGGTGCCTAGTTTCTCTTACAGACAGAGCCAACTGGTTTAGCTATTAATTAGCTTGGGATGGGATGGAAGCCTTTTATCAACTCCAGACGAGAATATGGACATTTTACATTCAAAGATAAACTAGCAATTGACATATATTAACAAACCATGAGAAATGGTGCTCAAGATGAACTTGTCAGTGGAACTGGGCAAATGCAACCAAATGCATGCCTACGAATGCTCTTTTGACTGTTTGTTTACTTCATTCTGCAAAGAACTTTTTCTCTGATGTCAGCACCCGCATGAGGGAAAGAAGGGGTCTAACTTGTGCAACAGGAAACTGAGGCACAGAAATAGCAAGAGATTTGTCCATGAAAACCAGGAAGTCAATGATAGAGAGAGGCCCTGGACCAAGATTTCCTGATTCCCAATCCAGCGCCCCAACCAAAAGACTGTCCTTCATCCCTTGCAATGCTTAATGTAGTTAGTTTCATAATTGAGCTTACTGCCCAAACTGTTTAGAGAAACATTGATTACAGTACATCTTGGCACAGACAGTGACTATTTTCACCTGATCTGGCCCCTGAAAGCACTCTACAGCCATGACCAAGTATAAGTGTATGGCTGCAAAGTGCTTTAAAATGGCCCTATCCCATGACAATCTGAACCCTCATTGCATGAGGATTCAGAATAAGATGCTCCAAAGTGGAGCACCTTCATTAACATCTATCAGAGTGCACCCGGAGCAGGGCTGGGCTGACGCAGCTTGGCCCTGTCCCCAGCACTGTCTTCAGAATGGGAGAGTGGGAAGGGAGCCACGGTAGTTAGGCTTGGGTAGTTAGGCCACCCCCATTCTGAAAACAAGGTCAGGGCTGGGAGGAAGAACAGATGTTGTTAGGGGAGAGCAGCTGCAGGCCCACAGCCACTCTAACCAGCAGTTCAGTTCCCCAAGACCCAACAGTAAATGTCTTTTGGGTCCTGGCAATTGTTCTTATTCATGGCACTTCCTGAGAAGTGCCATGAGTTTAACAGGGAACTGCTCTTCTGTCTGCGCCTTCTGCAGGGTTCGGTTCCTAACCCCATCCCCTCCAGGGATATGGAGGTTTGTGAACTAGCTAGCATATACAAAGTTGCAGCAAACAGCTGCACAGGGCCCCTGAGGCACTCCTGTTGATTGGTGCTGCTTTTATTTTAAAAGACCCCCACTTCTCTGATCAGCTGCACGTGATCCACTGGCAAGCTCCAGCTGGGTGCAGAAGCAGTGCCCTTTGAAGTAAAAATTGTAACAGAGTAGAAAGACCTGGCTTTAATTTGGCACCTGCTGTAAATTAAGCAGGTTGCAAGCCACCAAGATAGGAAGAGTCTGGACTCTGCCATATAAACAAATATTGCAAAATGCTGAAGGTAGTTCAAATTCAAGCTCTTGAATACTGACATCAGAAACCTGACCTTAAGTGTTATACTCTACCCAATTAGGAGAAAGAAACATATCATGGGACTGGTGTATCCAATCAAATGGAACCAAATTAAAACCATCAAATACTTGTTACACAACATTTGGGAAGAATCATCAAAAGGAGAATGCCCTGCAAGAACTGCTTAGTCAATCGTTTTGAAGAACAAATACATTTGAGCAAGTCAGTGTTTTCCTATAAGAATCATGAGCAGAAAGAAGGTAAAATATGTCAGACAATGTGTTCAAAATGATTCATCTAGCTCTTCTAGTGACCTAGAAGTTAAAGCATTTATATTTTGTCATTAATCTTCTGAGCCATCCAGTCTTCCCTAAAAGACTGGCTAAAAGTGCAACTACACTTGAAGGAGTTTTGTTTTGGTTTTTTCGTAAGCATTGCTTGGTTTCTTCTGCATTTGTTAATAAATTCTGTCAAATTGTAGACTTTCTTGAACATCATGGATTTATCAGATATAGATGTTAATGGCAAAACAAAAGACTTTTTTTTTTAATTTTGTGTAAAACTGTCCTGGCTCTAGAACTCAAGACAGACACGGAAGACAAGAGGTTTTGGTGGTTGTCAGTATCAGAAAAGAGAGTAGCTAATTACATTTGTCTTGTTTAGAAATCATCAGTAACTGTAAATAACATCAGTTCTGAGAGCACCAAAATATATTTGATACATAAACATATTTGAGTCATCTTCCTACCTGAATTCTAGCACATGGATATTCCTGAACCCAGGTAATCCTTCATATGCATTTTGGACCTATTTGGAAAAAAGTAAATATGGTGTA
This sequence comes from Gavialis gangeticus, assembly GCF_001723915.1. Taxonomy (NCBI): domain Eukaryota; kingdom Metazoa; phylum Chordata; order Crocodylia; family Gavialidae; genus Gavialis; species Gavialis gangeticus. The sequence goes on along the minus strand of NW_017729032.1, from coordinate 263,458,461 downwards.
CTATCAATAATATCATTATCTTTTTCCATTGGCACTGACTTACATTATTAGCTAGAAGTGGAAAATGGGTAGAAAATACACACCGCACTATATAAAAAAGGCTATGATCTGTTAGACATAATGGAAGAGAAAATGAAATATAATAGTAGAATGTCTTAGCTGAATATGTAAATAGAGCTGAGATGGCTTCTTTATTATTACAAAACCAAAAGGGAACTGTTAATATAGCCAGCACCTATAACACATCTGCTGACATTCAGTTGTACACTGGGAAGGGAACTACACAGCCAACTGCCCATAATAAAGTTATTTCCAACAGGTAAGTGTGAGGTTAAAACATAATCAGATAACGTACAAGACCTCGTAACTGGAGGTTGTCAGGTCTCTTGACAGTGATACACAATGTGGGCTGCTCCCTTGCTAATCTAACTTAAACTCTTGGTTTCCCAAAAAGTTTTGACTGCCTCCCAAACTCTTTTAGTTAAATTTAGGCAAAATGCTTGAGATGTAAGCCCCATTATAGGTGACCCGAAAGCAGAGCAATGACTCAGAGCACCAGATAATGAAGACAACAGATCATATGGGCTGTCCGGAATGCCTTAAGAAGGTGAGAGAGAAGTTAGACGAGCTTTCTGGTACAAAATGCCCCTACACAGATCTGGGAAAGAAGTAGGCACAGACGGGTTGAATACCAGTTAGAACAGTTACTTCTCTCCCAACTGTAAAGATAATATCTCACATCTCTTGCTTCTTAAATATTCCCTACATCTTCAGAGCTATACCACTGCAACTCTCCTGAAATAGGTAGAGAGGTCATAAATTTCAACTGCAACACAGGAGATTTAGATTGGATGTCAGGCAGTATTTTTTTTTAGCTATGAGGGTGTTTAAGTGCTGGAATAGATTACCAAAGAGATTACCTTTGGAAGTTTTTATGTAGAGGATACTCAAAATACCTGTCTGGGCTTGTTTAGACAATGATGCTTCTGCTTTGAGCAAAGCATGAGACTAGATGACATCCTGAGGTGTCCTGACATCTTCCAGCCATATTTTTCTAGGATTTTTATTATAATATTAAAAGTTCAGGAGTAGAAGAAAGAGGAAATCCCCTAGCTGGAAGTATAGCTGGTAGGTGGAATCTGGAAATGCAGGCTCTGTTAACTGGAGATTGTGCTGCATTGTGAATCACAAATGAAAAATCACTAGCAATTTACTTCAAGTTGGAATAGAAAAGTTCTGTGATTCCAGAATGCTTTATTCTTAAAAATCCCCCTTTTTTATTTTTAAATCATCTCTGGTGAGAATCAAGCAACACAAGTACCACTGATTTTTTTTAAAGTATCTTCTTTATCCAAGCATAGAGAGGTCTAGGCAAGGGATCAAAGGAAGAGAACATCAAGATGTCACATGGCCCCTGTCCCAGCTGACTTTTATTCCACATACTCTATGGCACTACTACTTGGCCACACAGCTAGGAAAATTAAGAAGTCTTGCCTAAGCAAGCAACATATGACAGTCTTGGTGATGCTCTTTGGCTGCAAGAGAGAGTACATCTATTTCCCATCTGCCCGATATCTGGCATAGGTTTAGTCCCAATTTAATGGATTCAACAGAATTTGCCAAGAAGAGCCCCAACTAATAAGACTGAAAAGGGAGCAAAAAGGGAGAGAGAAGAATATTCATTATGACTTGTACTTTATAGTACCTAAAGTCTTATGCTTCTCATAAGACAAAACTCAGATGGGCTCCCTGCCTGCAGAGCTGATAGTCTAAATTTAGATGTGACAAGTGAGGGGTTGGTGTGAAAAAAAAAGTTAAGGATCAGAGCAATATTACATGGAAGTTCACTTTAAAGCACAACACACATGTATTAGTGGTACAGTGCAAACTTTTTTCCCTTTTTTGTAATACAAAAGGATAGATATAGATACAGATAACCTTTTTATTACAAAAAAAAATCCCATATCTATCCTTGGGATAAAAAATGCTGTTGGGTCACTTGTAGACATCACAAGAGAGGTGCATTTTCAAGCCCTACCTCAGCAAACATTCTAGCTTTAATTCTATTTGCTTTCAAAAGGACTTCAATTGGTATTTCAGTAGTTTGAAGAACTGCTTCAATAAATGGACTGAAGCAGGTAGTCAAATGTTCAGCTGAATGGGGACCTAAATTTGGAGTTACCACTTATTTGGCAGCATAGATCAGAGGTTCCCAGTCTGTGGTACACATATCACCAGTGGTATGCAGACAACCTGTCATTGGTACGCAGCAGCAGCAAGTAGGGGTGCTCAGGGCACTCGTGCCTAGTGCAGGCACCTGGCAGGGCACAGCTCTGGCCAGTGCTACACATGGTAGCGAGGAGTGCAGCCTGTATCACCAGCGCTCCCCACACGTGTAGCTCTTGCACTCGCCGGGCATGGGAGGGAAGCTCCCCCTTGTTGGGTGGGGAAGGTAGCTGGCTTCAGCATGCAGGGCTTCCCTCTTATGCCCAGCAAGTGTGCGGAGCACCAGCAATACAGACTGCCTCATGGGGGACTGCGCTCCTTGCTGCAATGTACAGCACTGGCCCAAGTTGCACCCAGTCAGGTGGCCAGGGTGCCCTAAGCATCCCTGCCTGCTGCTACACCATAGGAGGAGTGCGGGGGTCCCCACACCCTCCCTCACACCCCACATACACCCACACCCTGTTCCCACAACCCCCCAACATACCCTATGCTCCCACACACACACAGTTACACTCCCTCACACATACCCTCCTATACACCCTACCATACACACCCACACCAACCTGGTGGTACTTAAGTTTATATCATTTTAAATTGGTGGTGCACAATCTGTCAGAGTTTGGGAACCACTGGCCTAGATTGCAGTGTCTTGTGTAAAGTGTGACATGCCTTCATGAGAACTCCACTCTACCTGAAGAGAAGTGAACAGTACCCTGCTGTTTGGTGACCTTCATAAACTTCACTCAAATAATACATTATTTTTGGGAGGATCCTCTGTGCGAATAGCAACGTAACTGCTGTTATGATCATCTGAAGATTCATTCTATTCATTACAATGGATTTCTCCAGCTTCATTTCAGCATTCTGCTTTGGCAATTGAGCCTGCTGCAGCCTAGTGTGGCCTAATCAGGCCAAAAAACTTTAGGCAGATTATTTAGTATTGAAGAAGCATAAAAATGTGTATTGAAAAAGACAAGTTATGAGACCCAGAGTTTTAAGAATTACTGAAATTCTATCCTAGACAAATGAGAGTTCTGGCACTTCACTGAGATTGCCTTAAAGCCCTGTTTCTCTCCATAATTCTATCAACAAGTGTCAATGACGTATTCAGAAAGAACAGGAGGACCAACGATCTAAGCAGCTGTGTAAAAAGGCCAAAAGATAGAACTCAAAAACCCACACCTGCAATCAACTAAGTCATTCCTGCCCAGCAATAACATTTTTATAATACAACAAAATAAGTTAATGTAAGCAGAAAAGAAAACAGAGAACATCTCAGGGATCCAGAACCCCTTGGCTCTGAGATAAGATGTTTGGTCCTTCCACAGAAAGCACCTCCCAACTTCTGTTTGCAAAAAAGTCAATTTACCGTATGCTGAATAAAGATGGAGGAAAGAGGAGAGGACGTTAGTTAAACTAAACCTTGTCCAGCTAGAAGCATGCAATGTCCCTGCATGCTCTTGATAAGGGATGGCAGCATTAATTCAGGATGTAGAATGTTAACATACACTAGCAGCAGCGCAGACTTGCTATTCCCAAGACAGGAAAAAAAAAAAAAAAAAAAAAAAAAAAAAAAAAAAAAAAAAAAATCAGAAGAGCAAGAATATTTGAGCCATCATGATTTTAGTGAGCAAAAATGGGGCAGAGGCATTTTCCAGCCATAAGGGAGCAAAATCCCTATCTCTTTCAGATGAAACTCTGAGGGAAAGCTGTGGCTAATGCTGCTGCTGTATTCTATCGATGTTACCTGGAACCTGTAGGGACAAAAAAGACAAGTAAGGTAAATTACCTGGGAAGTAAACTGCTCTGAGAGTAGTTGGTGCTGTACAGTGGATGGGTCTCTCAGCTCCTCGCTGTACTTCTCTCCAGAAATAATAATGCTGAATTCAATCATCTGCTCAGGTGTAGGTTTCACCAGCTTTTCATCTTCCTTCTTTATCTCATTGTTGATCTGGGAAGAAAAAAAAATAGGACATAATGGTCCTTTTCCTCTTCCCACTTTGGTTATTTCTGCATGCAAACAAATCCTGGCTACTCTCTCGGAAACTTATTCTGCAGTAAATGTGCTTTTTGCACATGTCCCATGGAGGTTCTAGTTTTATGCTTTATTTTGGAGACTTGCCTCTACCCCTTGGTATTTAGTGAACAAGCTGTGGCTTCAGCTTCTATACCTAAAGGATGCTCGGAGATACATGAACCTGAAGAGTCACCTTCCTAGAGGGCCTTTGATTTAGCAGTGTGGTTTCTTGGGAAGTTCTGGTGTCAATGGCTGGTGCCTCCCATGGCTACACTGCATGGGAGTTTGTAAGCATTATTGCTGCTTCAGGCAGTAGCAATACCTCAAATCTAATAAGGGATGCCTCACAGATTCATAGATTGTTAGGAGCTGGAAGGGACCTTGCAGATCATTGGGTCCAGCCCCTCCCCTCTCCCCCCCCGCTCTAGGCAGGAAGGCAACTGGGGTTAGGTGACCCCAGCAAGGTGACTGTCTAGTCTCCTCTTGAAAGCCTCCAGGGTAGGTGACTGCACCACCACTGGAGGGAGTTTATTCCACAGTCTGGACACCCTGACTTGACTGTGAAGGAGTTTTTCCTCATCTTAAGCCTAAAGTGGCCTTCCAGGAGTTTGTATCCATTGGTCCTTGTCTTCCCTAGGGGTGTCCTAGTGAATAGTTGTTCACCAACTTCCTGATGCACTCCCCTGATATAGTGGTAAGCCTCTATCAAGTCCCCTCTCAACCTTCTCTTCTTTAGGTTAAAAAAGGCCCAGGTCCCTCAGCCTTTCTTCATATAGCTTGCCTTGCAAGTCCCTGATCATACGGGTAGCTCTTTCCTGGGCTCTCAAATTTTTCAACGTCTTTATCAAAGTGCAGCGCCCAGAACTGGATGCAGTACTCCAGCTGCAGTCTCACCAGTGTGGAGTACAGCAGGAGTATCACTTCCTTAGTTTTACAAGGGATACATCGTTTGATGCATGCCAGCGTGTTGTTTGCCCTGCTTACCACCACCTCACACTGATGGCTTATATTCATACAATGGTCAATCATTACCCCTAGGTCCCTTTTGGCCATGGTGCAAATCAAGCTGTCACCACCAAGTCTATATGTATGTTGAGGGTTGTTTGCCCCCCGATGGAGCAGCTCATACTTGGAGGTGTTAAACTTCATCTAGTTCCGATCTGCCCAACTCTTGAGCCTGTCCAGGTCTGCCTGTATCTGCAACCTGTCTTCTGACATGACCACACTGCCCCATAACTTGGTGTTGTCTGCGAACTTGGCCAGTGAGCTTTTCACTCCCCCATCCAAGTCATTGATAAAGATGTTGAAAAGCACCAGCCCAAGCACAGACCCCACTGGCCACTAAAGTTCAAAAAGGTTGAGAACCACTGCAGTGGGAACATGTCCCAGTATCATCCACCTCTTCCCTTTCATGCTCCACAGCCAGGTTCTGATTGGTTTGGTTCCCTTCTGCACACAAAAACAAGAGTGCCCTTTATTAAGTGATAATAATCACCACAAATGAATTGGATGGGTGGTTTGAGTTTTATTTTTATATCTCATATTTATGAAATGGAAATGATGTTTGGGAGGTTTGTAAAATGTGTTCAACTTCACAAAGAATACTATTGTTGTTTAAACTATTTTTGCCAAAGGAAATAAAAGAAAAATTCAGTAACAGAAACATTTTTAAGCTAATGAGAATCTGGTGCTATATATGGCATTAGAAATTGACAACGTAAAGTGTGTTACAGCTCTCAACACCTGTGCTACATATAAATCTACTTTGGTTAGTCTGTAACCAAGGTAGATATTAATGTGCCCTGTGTAAATCTACCCTGCCTTCTACTTGCCTTCAGACTAATAGCTAACTACATTTTTCTGCTCATTAGAAATAGAATCATTTCACCAGAAATTCAGCTGCCATCATATCAGTGAGTGACTTTTAAATCAATTGGAGCTGTATTCATCAATTGTCAGGCCACAGCTGGAGTACTGCGTCCAGTTCTGGGCGCCACACTTCAGAAGGGATGTGGACAGCATCAAGAGGGTCCAGAAGAGGGCCACTCGCATGATCTGGGGACAGCAGACCCTACAAGGAGAGGCTACGGGACCTGAACCTGTTCAGCCTCCACAACAGAAAGCTGAGAGGGAACTTGGTGGCTGTCTACAAACTTACCAGGGGGGACCAGCAGGGAATGGGAGAGACCCTGTTCACTGGAGAACCTCCCAGAGTAACAAGGAATAACGGCCATAAGTTGTTTGAGAGTAGCTTTAGGCTGGACTTTAGAAGACACTATTTCACAGTCAGGGCGGCTAGGATCTGGAACCAACTTCCAAGGGAAGTGGTGCTGGCTTCTACCTTGGGGGTCTTTAAGAGGAGGCTTGACAATTACCTAGCTGGGGTCATATGAGCCCGGTATTCTCTCCTGCCCAGGGCAGGGGGTCAGACTTCATGATCTACTTAGGTCCCTTCTAACCCTACATCTATGAATCCATGAATCTTTTAAGTTAAATTCTCTCTTCTTCCTGTTCCTTCTTGACTGGGTGATTCTGTCAGGGCCCATGGGTTATTAATATTAAGCCTAAAATGAGCTAGCACCTGAAAACAAGTTTGTAATTAGAGGGGAACTGTTACTACTTGATTGCTTGCAGTTCTGTGTAGTTCAAATCTCCAAACACCCAAAATAAGGGCAAAGTCCAAATGTGAATATGTAGGAGAATATATTGGCTTTTATACTTATAGCTCTCAATACAGTCTGGCAGCACTAAGTGGTGATAAGGTGTGAAGTCACTTTATAAAGAGGGAAAGCTAGCATTTACAGCTAGAAGTTGCTCTATGATTTACAGAGTGATCCCACTGTCTGCTGAGCTAAATATTGAAAAACACTCCAAGCATTTCTCCCACAAAAAGAATAATGTGGGACTGGACCCCACGCACTCTCCGGTCCTGATATAGAGTTAGAGCCATGGTAAATGCATAGGGCTCAGGTCAGCTTCATAATTAGTGCTTATATTTAGGAATTCACAGTTCATTTCATACTCCAATAGACCTAAAAATTCCAAGAGAATCTACAGAGTTTGGCCCAGCCCTGTATCACAACCATACTCAACTAGTGAGCTTTGTATTATTTTAACCGAATGCTATACATCAACCTCTGTTTGCATACAGCCTAGTGCAGCTTCACAGACATCACCATGAATTCGGCAAGTGTCTCAGGTTTAGAAGGAAACCTAAAACAGAGGATTTCATTTCACATTTTCAAACAGTTTTCCCTCAACAGTCATGCAGGGCAACATTTTCAAAAGTAGGCGCCTACAGATTAGCTATCATCTGTTTTTAGGTCCTTAAGTAAAGGTGATTCATTTTCTAGAAGAACTAACCACTTCCCTAGGAACTGCAAGAGTTCAAAACCTGTGAAAGCCAGTACAATTTCCACAAAGACAGACCCCTGGCACACATTAAAATTATGGTGAGATCAATGTATAATTCACACCATAAATAGTAATAGTGCTATGTGTTCAACCAATTTTTGGCACTATGAAGAGGCAAACCAGGCACAAAGATTGCAATTGTCAGCATCACTGTGAGGACTGGGTTAGCATCAGGACCAGGACAGGCCTAGTCCTAATGCCAAAAATGGGTTGCTGGGGGAGTAGATTGCAAGGTTCCAGCAGACAGGCTCCAACAGCTGCAAACCTGGAACTATCTAAACCTGGCAGCTTTTCCCACCTTGCCTTTTAGCACCCACTTGCCTCCCTCCCTTTCCCTCCCCTGCTATGGCAAGAGGCACAAAATTTGAGATGGGGCATAAAATTCCTGTGATCCTAGTCAAACCATTGTTTTAACATCTGCCAGGGACCTAACATTCGTCATGTTTTTGAGTGTTTTTCCCTAGATACCAAGATGACAGATGCCTGTAAGTACTGTGGATATACACAAAAAGCCCATCTAGACAGAGAATAAGGAACATAGGTCTAGAAGAAAACTTTTGGGCCAACAAATCCAGTCCCCTGCTACTGCAGACAGCACATCATATGATCTCTTTCAAGTTTCAAAGCACCAGAGTGACTTGGACACAGTCTTTTAATAGAAATGATGTTCTCAAATCACACTAATGCTTTTGAAAATCCCACCCAGTCTCCGGCATTAGCAAAACATCCCTTTGACTGCTAAATTAGTCCATTCCCCACTTAGCATGGTGAGGTAGCTGAAGATATCGTGAGTAGCAGAATCTCTCACTGGAGCAAATGAACTAAAATTTTTCTATAACTCATCCTTAAGGTTTAGACATGTCTCTCAGCAGGGCAGTAGTCTGTCAACTCATTCTCTTGGCTTTCTTAACACTTGTTTTTTATTTGAAATAGTAAAGCTGTGGTAGGATTAGAAGAGAGGTAGTTAAGGGGGAGCAGGGGCAGAGAGAGAATCTAGACAAAGAGGAAATGCAAATCAGCTAGAACAGTGATGTTCAAACTTCTGACCCCACAGTGGTTTGGGCTGGTTTGCAGATGAGGTCCCATGGGTGGGACAGTCTGTGGACTGGATCTAACAGTTTGAAGAAATGCTTCAATAGATGGACTGAAGCAGGTAGTCAAAAGTTCAGCTGAATAGGGACCTACATTTGGAGTTACCATTTGTTTGGCAGCCTAGATTACAGTGTATTGTGTAAAGTGTGGCATGCCCTCATGCGAACACCACTCTACCTGGAGAGAAGGGAACAGCACTCTGCTGTTTGGTGACCTTCATAAACTTCTCTCAAGTAACACATTCTTTTTGGAAGGATCCTCTGTGCTAATAGCAACGTAGCTGCTGTTATGATCATTTGACGATTCGTTCCATTCATTACAATGGATTCCCCCAGCTTCTTTTCAGCATTCTGCTTTGGCAGCTGAGCCTGCTGCAGCCTGTTGTGGCTAGGTCACAGAGGTGCCCTAATCATGCCAAAGATTAGAGAGTTCTATGGTGAAGTTTGGCAGATTATCCAATATTGAGGAAGCATTAAAATATGTATTTAAAAAGACCAATTAAATTTGGAATTACCACTGGTTACCACTGGTTGAGGTCTGTGCACAAGCACAATCCAGTGTACTGTTCTGGCCCCAGGTGCCAAATCCAACTGCAGAGCAGCCTTGGGTACGGGCATGATCTGGTGCCATGTCAATCCATCTGCAGAACTCCCCAGAGGTCTGGAAATTTGGCAATGGGGAGTGGTGGCAGCTGCAGCAGTTAATGCTGCCAACACTCCCCCACTGCCAAATTTCAGGACCTATGGCGAACCCCACAGGCTGGATTTGGCCCACAGGCCAGAGGTTGAGCACCACCGAGCTAAAAGACAGCAGCAAGGACAGATGATGAAAACTTAACCAGAAGGAGTACCACTTACACTATTGTCCAAGTCTTCAGTCTTAATGAAGGTACTGTCTGAAGGACTTTCGATGGAAACCTCATGAGGGGCAGGAACATTAGCAGCTGCATCTAGGGGAAGAGCAAGCAATATTTTTTTGAAATATTACATACAAATAAACATGCAGAGAGTAAAATATGCTGACAATACCTGTTCCGACAACCATCACAGGAAGTGACCGAATCATTCCTTACTTCCTTGTCCATCATTACACCATAATTTTGGTTCAGTGGTGCTTGAGAAACTGCAACTTACTAAGTAATCGGGTGAAACCCACAAAGAGTGATTTGGTTCAAGTGTAACAGAGAATATCAGTAGTTGAATAGGGAACTGAACCTGTATTGCCAAGGCTAGCACCACCTCAACACCTTTACCATTTAGCCATTCTTCCTCCTCCTAGAGGAATCATTTGATAGGGTGAAAGGAAAAGTCAGAACTACGCAATTACTGTTGCCCTAGGAGGAAATTATATTTTATAATATCAAATCAAAGATATTGAAAAGGGCCTGCAACCAATTTTAAATCAGTATCTTTTGATATTTATTCAAGCACATATTAAGCATTGATACTATTGCTTGTATTACAGCAGCATCTACAGGACCTTTGTATTGTAGTGTCAAGTATGAACTTGAAATAAATGGATCCAAGTCACCCTAAACATACCTCCATGCCATCAAGTTTCCTAAACAAGAATGTTGTAATAATTTAGGACACTAATCTTCACATCACTTGGATGTATAGATATGCATATGCAAATAGATGAAGACAAACCTCTCAAAGTGGTAGCATCATCAGCTGGAGAAGCTGTTGACGTTCCAGAGCTGAAGACAAAAACAAGATGAAATTAAGAGTCACATGGTGAGTGTTATTTTCTTAATCTGCTTATGGTGCCTTCACTGAATACAAAAGGTACATAAGCAGAATAAATCTCCCAGTGCATTATTTTGCTGCTAATGTACACCAAGTAGACTTTGCAACAAAACAGAATTGTCAGTAAACACTCGAGTATCAAATCTTTTGCATCTGCACAATACCTATCATACTGGTATTTAGACAGCTTTGCAACACAGCTTTGTGTTACATCATCAGCCAACATTGCTTTCCTCAAGGTCTCATTAGTTTTGAAAGAGGGTTTGGTCATAGATTAATTAACTATATTCATGAAGAGTCAAACTCTGGCCTCAGTTACATCAGCACAAAATCAGTATGATCAACGACAATGAAATTTTGCTCTTTGGGAAATTATGTTAAGATGCTGCCTCAGTGATATTTAACACCCAAGAAACATCCAGAAAAGACTACAACAAGAAACAGATGTTGCATTTGTTCAGGGACAAGTTTTACCTGTGCTTGTTCTGGAACAGAAAAGTCCCAGGATTGGCATTCATACACATCCCCCTTCTGATTAGGGTTTAGTTAGCAGTTGAATGCACTGTGGCTTTTCTACCATTGATTCAGTGATGCAATCCAATGACATTCATTCAGATGTACTTCACGATGTCCCAAGAAAAACTGGTAGCACTTCTTATCCCATGAACCTTTTTGGGTTTGTTCCAGGATAATGGATATGGACATCTGAACAACTGCACTTTCTCCTGGGATAAAAAAAGTTTTCTCCCACAACAAACACAATGTTTGTTTGTAGTTTAAGATAAACATGACAATGGGACAGCAAATTGAACAAGTAGGTTGTCAGCTCCTGGCAAAAGAGCTGGGAGTCCAAGAGAGGAGCTTTGGTGCTCAGGGCCCAGGAAAAGACTGGAAAGAGAACAATAGTGCAATCTTTGAAGGTTCTGTGTAGGCTGTCCTGGGGACAGAGGAACTGCTTAATATTAACATCTGAAATCAGGAAGAGAACCTCTGACTGGGTGGTGGCCTTTACCCCAATAAATGCTTTTATTGAAACAGCACTGTTTGCTGTTCAGGTTGCACTTGGTGCCCCCAGCAAGAGGTAAAGTCCCTCTCTCAGTAGAGGAATTGGATGTTAGCTCCTTGAGTCAAGACCATAGTGAATTCTGGAGGGTCAGAGACCAAAAGGCCAGGATCTCACAAGTGGCAGAGACCCTGCAGTCCCCAACAGTGTTAAAAGCCATGCTTGGACTGGCTTCAGGGGGACAGAGGGGTCACTCTCAGAGACCAGACAAGGCTGTTGTGTTTCTGAGTACGGGCTCCCCTCAAGTTCATAGGAGACTTTTTAATAGCCTCCTTTTATGATTAAGGCCTGTATTTCAAAATATCTAAAAAGGTCTGAATACTCAAAGTGCTCAGTGGAGTAATGGGAATGAACAACTCCTGAAAATTAAGCCTTAAAGTATACAAATGCTTTGGATGCAAGCTGCAAGACATCTGCAAGATGTAACCAACCTCCTTGAGACTATCCCATTGCCCTTAACTTCAGCTGACTTGATTTACAACGTCAATTGCCTGTAGTCATTTAGCATCTTTTCAGGAAATGCAAGAAGTTATAGCAGGCAGAGACCAAATGAAAACTTCAGCAACATTCTGTCATCTCACTGGGACAGTTTGCAGCCTCTGCTGTGAATGCTACCTCCTGAACTAAAAGTAACGTGGCCACAGTAGCGCAGCTCTGCATTATACCAATAAGCTCTGCTTTTCAGCAGAAAAACAAATATCAGAACTGGACTGAAAATAGAAGTCTCTATTTAGTCTTCTGTCCCAGGGTTGGGATTTTTGGGGGGAGAGGGGAGGAGGAGACAGAAGGGGGAGCCCACTACATTAAATTTGTCATTTTCATCTCAGTACCATATTTCATTTAACCGTGATGTCTCACACCAATTTGTTTGGTCTGAAACAAGGTTTGGTCAGTTTTAGGCAATACAGAACATCTAAAAATCACCATGAGCCAGATGAGATTAAATGAAAAAATTTCATTATGAAGAGAAACTAGCAAGTTTTACCAGGCCATGGTTGTAACCTGCAACCTGGCAAGCACCCTTAAGCTCCCACTTTAATTAATGAGAGTTGAGGGTATATTCTGTAACTTGCAGAATGAATCCATTAGTGAACATAGATGCTTGACTGATAGATAAGTTTTGCTGGATTTTTTCTGAGCGGTTGACAGAGGAAAACTACAGCAAATTGGCATGATTACAGTAAAAGCCCTGAATAGTAGTGTGACAATGCGGCAGGGTGTCCATGGTGGCTGCTGCACACAGGGCCATCAGCAACTTGCAGCTGCATTAGCAGCTGCTGCTACCACAATCATAATCTTGCGACTGTGGCAAAAACTGGGTTTTTTCTTCTACCCATGTTGGCACCTAGGACAGTTGTTTCTGTGGCCCGGCCCTAGTTACTTTACTGCTTCTGAAGATCAACTGAACATTGAAGTGGAAGTCACCAATATTGCGACTATTATTGTCTCAGTACTCCTCTCCTAATTAACCATATATTCTTCCTGCATTGATTGTAATAGATGAGCCACAGAAGAAACACTAAAGCAGAAAGACCTCATCATCTTGGAATCAAACCTTGTGGCAGATGTGATATCTTTTATTAGACCATGTAGATATTTGCGCACACAAAAAATTATTTGCAAACTTTTGGGTACAGGCAGCCTTCATTAAGCATAGGAGACTGCAAAGAATGTAAAAGTTCTCCTGGGTAGAAATGAAAATTCATATTTTCATTCATCATCTTTCATTCATCATCTTAGTGCACTTATAAGCTGTGAACAAAATCACCTGAGCCATTTTTACCCTGATCATGTATAATTGAGAAAATCCCCTTCAATCCAAAATACTTGTATTTCAAACTTGTGAATTTGGTGCTTTTTAGGCTAAGTACAGACAGTCAAAAAGCCCAAGGCTGAATTGACTCAGTTTTTGCAGGTTAGTGTAAACTTAGCAGATTGAACTGATAAGTAAGTGAACAGACATTCACTTTTGATTCTGGAGATGCAGCCACATGCCTGCAGTGGCCCAGGCCAGATGCCAGAGGGTGCTAGAGCATGCCTCCTTACTCATCTGGAGCAGACAGCTTGGGCCAAGGCTAGCCTGCCCATCCTGTGAAGGGGGAGTTTTCAGGGGAAGTTCAAAGCATCCTGGGATGCTGGGGGACTGTGAGTTAACTTGAATCTGGAGGGGATCTGGGACAGAAGTTCAATAAACTGACTGAACCTAAATCAGTTAATTCTGATACTACATCCCCCTTTGTTAACCCTTTTGTTGGAGAAGATAATGTTGAAAATATAAAATTGACATAAATAGATTATTAGAGTTTAAAAATCATGCATCTGGGCTCCATATCCATAGCTGGAGGAAGACCAAATTATCTAAAGGTCACTCCCTCTCTTCCTCTGTTTTCCTCCCTCCCATGATACAAAATGAATTGGCTGTTTACTCTGAATCCTTCGTTCAGCCCAGGACAAGTGATGTAATAATGTTAAATTAGAGGGAAGGGCCAAAATAATTGTTTTTCTGTCTGGTCAAAATGCTAAGGTTGGCACTGGGAATATCATGTTAATCAATACTTTTTTGCTTTGTTAAAATTAAATTACCTGCCTTAATAAATAAATTTATGAGCCTCAGAAACTCCCACACAGAGTGAAGAGGTGAGACACAGTGGTTCATTTTTGTAGCTATCACCTGCTTCTAAACTGCAGCAGGCACTGGAATTACTGCCGCTAGCTTCAGGCTCAGTAAAAGTCATCACTGCAATTCTCATTAGTGAATATTACTAAAATATGGTGAAGTTAATGCACAGCACAGACCTGTGAATACCAGTTCACAAAATAATTCCACAAAAAGATGAAGTAAAATATTCTGGGGGATGAACTGATCAGTTGCAGTTGTTAAACTGTTAATTTTAAACAGATCTTTAATAGAGGAAAGCATTGAAGGGATGCCTAAATTAGATACAATTCTTCTGATAGAGTAGAGGAGGAATTACTGTAAACAGCCGACAGGTGACAATGGTGGTTATATAACAACTAAATGTTCTTGTTACGGACACAGGCCAAAATTCATGTGTCATGATCCAGAGATTTTAAAGGATGTAAGGTCACATATGGAAGTTTTCACACTTTTTACTGGCATTTTTTGATTCTTGAAAAGCTAAACAGCAAGGGTCCAAAATCTGGAATGGGAGCATGATTCCAGTGAGATTTACCTGGAGTGATTAAAGACAAGGGGAAAATATGTAACAGGGAGTTTATCCAACAAAAGTGGTTTCTTTTTCTCTTCATGGAATGTCAGCAAACACATTGTAAATAATTTCACATTTACATTTTACGTTACTTTACATTTTAAATTGTGGCTATTTAGTTGCTTCCTATTCAACATCTGAAGTTGGAAGCATTTTTCTGTGTTATTAATTGGACAGAAGATACGTTAGGCTTCCTGTCTGTTCGTATAGGTCCTGATTTCCTGGTTTCGGTCGATATTGGCTAAGCCTATCATCAGATTTTTATGCAGTTCAGACAGCTATCACCACAATATCTCAGTGTCATATTTATGATTAATGTTCACAGACATTATTTTTTCAAAAGTATAGAAACCCACAAATTAAAAATGCACCCTCCCCAGTAAAACGTATATCCAAAAATACAGATAAAACAGAGACAAAAGATGTGCAAACCCTACTGAAGCAAGTCTGTGCCAGCACACCATTATAATATTCTGCTGATTTGCAAGGTCTTTCTACTCAAGAAGCTTAAAGCTCTTTCCCAATATTTGAAACCCTCACTCACTTCATCCCCAGTACTGAAATGAAACAGGGGGCAACTGATTCAATCATGGTTACAAGATAAGGCAGTGGCATAGCAAGGTTAAGACTCCAAGTTTTGTACATAAACACAATACACTAGATCAGTGGTGCTCCACCTATGCCCCATGAAGCCATGTCATTGGGTCTAGAAACTTGGCAGGGAGGAAGCATTGGCTCCCAAACAACAGGAATTTTCTGCTATTCCTCCCCAACTGCCAAATTTCTAGATTTGTGGGGAGCAGTGGTACCGGAAGTGGAGAGGGGAGGAGCAATCGGGGCAGCAGCAGCCCCAAGCATCACCTTTGGGGTGCAGGGGTAGGGACTGGAGAATGGGCATCACTTTTAGGGAAAGGGGTGGGGGGGCTGGAAAAGAGTCAGTGCTATTGAGGCAGCTGACTGCAATACCAGCATTGACATGGCAGCAGCCAGTGCTGCTTCATGTGTCATGGCTGTCCCAAGCATAGAGTTGCTTTGCTGCACCCCTGGGGAGACCCAGAGGCCAAATGACATGGCCCAAGACCCTGGATTGAACCAGAGTGTGGAGTCAGTCATCATCCAAATCCATTATGCGGGATCAGTCCACAAGCTCAGTCCCCAGCTGGATACAGCATGTGGGATTGGTCCACAACCAAATCTAGTATGTGCATCCGTCCACAGCCTGATTCAGCAGATAGGCCAGCTCCACACCACCTATCCGGCCCACACGAGTTGCGTGTCATTGTACTAGATCAACTGCTAGAGCCAAATTTGAACACTGTTTGTTTGTTTGTTTGTTTGTTTGTTTGTTTGAGAATTCAGAGAATTATACAATATGAGCTGAGATTTGATTTTCAAGAGTGGCAAACAATTCCAAACTATAAGCGTCTAAAACTAGGCTTCTAAATGCATACACAAGCATCTAAATAAAAGTGGTCTAATTTCTCAGAACTGTGGGCACTCTTCATACTGAGTATTAAAGTACATCTATACTACGATATTGTAGAAACATACCTAAACTAGCAGTATGATATAGGCAGTGAGGCCATTATCTCTTAATTGCATAATAGTCTTAAGTGCTTTCAAAACTTCACTGATCCCAGTGAAGCAAAATAAACTGGAAAATTCAGTATTTCCCTTTCCTTGGGCTTGTAAATATTTCCTCCTGAAAGGGAACAGCTCCTAAATAAAACCCTTTCAGAATTCCTCTGCATCTTTGGCTTTTTTAAGTAGACAAAGTAAAGTACTGAGCTAAGGCATCAGACTGCATCAGACACTGTGGCCACATCCAGCATTCCTGATGCAGCCAAAACTTCCCATGATTTCAAGGCAAAACATCAATAAAATAAAACTCCACAGTCTGGAATGGGAATTTTGCCTATACAGAGGCAGCAGGATTGTGTCTTAATTATTTGTTTTTCTTCAAGACAAAAGTTCCCCCCCTACCCCCAACCTGAATTATTTTAATCCCTCAATTCTCTAAATTTCTGCACTACCTGAGCATTATTTCAGTGTGAATGCAAGGCTCATTTTACTGGAATAAACCCTCATCCTGTTGCTACATCTCTGCCAGTAATACCAGATTGTGAGCTATTCCTGGAAGTTATGCAACAAGCCCAAGCCATCTTTCCCCACACTGAAAAACTAGCCAAGCACTTATCAACCAGCTGACACCAGATTCCTCCCCTTGTATACAAACACAAGTCTGGCATCAAGGGGAGATTACATGAGCGGTCTTAGAAGATTTAGTTCCAGCTTTATTTTACAACTTTGTTTTTAACGCTCAGTGCAAGCATACTTTATTCTTGTGTGTTCTTGTGGTCAAACTGATTTTAAAAAGATAATGATTAGTCCCAAGCTGAAGTTTGGATTGACTATGAATTGGTATCTCTCTGCAAAGGTAAATATGAAATTTAGGCAACAAATGCATTACAACTGTTTATTTGGTGGTGAAAATTTGGGTCAAATTTCACAAAGAAAACCTCCCACAAAATTATTTTAATTTCTTGTTGTTCAGACTATTATTAGGCAGAAGAATGGGAACTGAGCACAAGTCTCTGACATTCTGAGTTGCAAGATCACTGTAATATCTGGTTTCTCAACTTAAAATAAATGTCTCACTGGGTACATGTATGCTGATACTTATGGTTGACACTGAAGTTGCAATCAATCAGCCCAAGACACCGGAGCTGACCATATCGTTCCTCACAGACTATACCACAGCCATTCACATTCTTCTTCTTGCACATGAAGTAGAGCCTTTCTAGGAATCAGTCTGTAGCCTACTTCTCTCTTCTTCTGAGCTTTTCTCCACTTATGGGCAGTAGAGGTAATAAGTGGGTGGAAGTCAAAAATAGTCAATTATTGTAGGATTACTGCTGGTTGACTTTCTGTACTCAAGGCCCAAGGGCATTCCAAACATACTACAAAAAAGGATGAGAGTAAGGAGGCAAGCTGGAGGGGTTGAAGGCCAAGAGGGTCTAAGTTCAACAGAATTTCCAGAGTCTGGCTGGACAGCCACTGGGAATTAAGGTAACAGAAGTACAGTGCAGATGATCAGCAGGTTTGAACTGGAAGGCAGTCAGCAAGTCTTAAGTGGCAGCATAAGTAAAGGAAAGACTATCTAGTTATCAGAGAACTGTTTTAAGAAATGAGAGACCTGGGTTCAATTCCCTGCTCTGGTACACATTTTTTTGGCTGTGTCACTATGACTGTAATATTGTGAACTCAGATGTGCCTGCAGCTTGTGTAGACACACCCAAGTTACCTTTAAACTGGTGAGCACAGGTACTGCTAATGCAAGGTTGGGCAATTATTTTGGCTGAAGGGCTGCTTACTGAGTTTTGGCAAACCATCGAGGGCCACAAGGGTAGCCCGTCCCATGGCAGGTGCCCCACACCTTGGTCACCATCTTGGGACCAGAAGTCCCTCCTCCCAAGCCCTGACCTTTGCCATCAGAAGTCCCTCCTCTTGCCCCCTGGAAGTACTCCTTTCAGCAAGGGGGTTTGCCATCTCTGAACCAGAAAAATACCAAATTATATTCTAAAAATCAAACGTACTACCACATGCATTAATTTCATTTCACAAAGTATTTTTGTCCTGATTTACATGCATTTGTGTAGTGCACACAGAAGTGATAGTATAAAAGCTTAAAATGAAGTCTTTACTCTTGTATATTGTGAAAGGGTGTGGGGGAGGATGTGGGGTTTGTGGGGAAATGAATAGGCATGCGGGAGGGCTGTGTATGTGTGGGTATGGGGTTTGTGGGGGACTGTGAGTGTGTAGTAAGAAGGCGACAGGGGAGGATTTTGCATGAGTGGAGGGGGAGGGTTTGAACACAGCCCCACTACAGCAGGCAGAGCCCCACCAGTGCTCCTCCAAACCCAGGCTCCATGCGCCTGCCGCCCTGCCCTTGGCCCCCAACACCAGCGCGGGCCCCATGCTCCTGCTCAGCTGTTGCTGTGCTCCACACACCCACTTGCTGCCCCTTCTCCCTGGCTTGTGCAGCCATTTCCCCACTCCTGCTTCCCACCCCCCCCACCAGCCACTCTAGCATTATGTGGTTCCCAGCTGCAGTGCCAGGACCGCAGGAGGTGGCCCAGCCCAGTCCCGAGGACTGGGGTTATCACCCGCAGTTCTCCCCTGCCTCCCTCCCCACTTCTTATCTGAATTTCACTCCTGCTGAGGGAGGCAGGAACTGCCCCAGGGTTCCAAGTCTCTTGCTAGGCAGAGGCTTCCGGCTGAAGGTAGACCGAGTCCAGGCCAACCTTCTTGTTCCAGCTACTTAGTCTTGGCACCCCTGCGTCCTACTGCCCTTGGCTCCTGTCATGTTTGACAGGCAGCCAGGGGCAGATAAATATTAATTTTCTTAGTATTAATTTTCACAGACCATATTTTGTCCACCCCTGTGCTAATGGTATTGACATGGTAGCACTAGTAATAAGGTAGGGTTACCTAGTTTAGAGCTAACTCACAAACTTCAGGTCATACCTGTGCATTACAATGCAGGCAAACCCTTCATCTCAAGATTTTCATCTGCAAAATGGAGATGATAATGTTCTCTGAATTCATAAGTCCAATAGATAGATGGTCTACAATCAATCAGATGAAATTCAACAAGAACAACTGCGAAGTCCTGCACTTGGGACAAAACATTGCATGCAGATATACAGACTGGGGAATGACTGGCTAGGCTGCAGTACTGCAGAGAAGGACTTGGGGGTTACAATAGATCGTAAGTGGGAAATAAGCCAACAGCATACTGGGTTGTATTAACAGGAGTGACACTTGCATATCAAGGAAAGTGACTTTTTCCACATCACTTGGCACTGGGGAGGCCTCACCTGGAGAACTGTGTCCAATTTAGGGTCCCACATTTCAAGAAGGATATGAACAGACTGGAAGAATCCAGCAAAGAGCAACAACAATGATTAGGGGCCCAGGAAGAAAGACACATGAGGAAAGGCTGAAAGAACTAGGGTTATGTAGTCTGGAGAAGAGAAGACTGAGGGAGGATTTGATAACTATCTTTATAATCTTCCCTGAAGGGAGATTATAAAGAGGATGGAGACAGATTTTTCTCTTTGGCTATAGGGGATAGGAGCAGGAGCAATGACCTCAAACTGAAATAGAAGAAATTTAGGTTGGAGATTAGGAAGAACTTTCTGACTGTGAGGATGGTCAAGCATTGGAACAGGCTACCTAGTGAAATTGTAGCGAAATGTCCAGCCCAGGGCATTTTCAAGAGCAGGTTAGACAGACACTTGGCTCGGATAGTTTAGTCAGGGATGATCGTGACTTGAGCCGGGAGCTGAGCTAAATGATTTTGTGATGTCCCATCCAGCTCTACTTTTCTATGATTGTGTAAATATTTGGATAATGTAATAGAAGACTTATTAACTGTAAAGACAAAAGGAGCTTGTAGTAAAATAGAACTGGACTATGGGCAGCATAGCCTAGTGAATAGAGTAGACTAGACTGGATTGCACTAGATTGGAGTGAAATTTAGAATGGCTAGTTTGTGTTTCTGTCTCTTCCATGGGCCTGTTGTGTGAGCATGGACATGTCAATTCACACCTGTATGCCTCAATTTCCCCTTCTGTAAAATGGGGATAAAGGGACTGAATTCTCTGGCAAAATTAATCAAGATTTCTGGACAAAAAGTGCTATGTATGAGCTAGGGATTGTATTCAGATCAGGACCTGAACCCACATTGCAGACGAGTGTCCTAGCCACTAGACTATAGAGTCAGTTTTCTTTCAGTTGCAGCTGTTCCACTTCCTACAAATAATTAACTACTCACTAGCAAATACAGAGAGCCTGATTCTATAGCCCAGCTAAGACATTCACCTGGGAGCACTGGGTTCTAGCCTTCATCTCCCACAACCCAGTGAATGAACTGTTCATTTGCTACACAATCTGCCTGCTTCTTGTTTGACCCAACGAATAGTCTCAGCTCCGGTTGAGAACCACTGGTGTAAAAACACATTAACCAAAACATTGCACATTTAATTCTCCATGTGTCTTCACATACAAGTGCTGTGCAGCTGACCTGTGACTATATAGTCATTATTTTTATTCCTATCATATTCCTCTGCAGCATTATAGAGCAATTAGAATAAAGAGATATTTCACATTTTTGAAACGTGAACCTTCCCATCAAGATTTGTTTTTCCAAAAGCTTTCAAGCTTAGACAAATTTTACTGTGTGAAGCTGAGCTCACTCATACTGGTGAAAATTAACACCACGAATGACAAACAAAGCCACATTAACATATAACCCACATCAATGAACTTTCAACAACCTGTGGAGAAAGCTGGATGGTGATGCAAACCAGATTTACATCTCCCAAAACACCTTGGAAGTCACTGGTGTAGTACTCATCAGAGTAAAGCTTAGCTCTATAAGGGAAGAACTTTCCCTTGAATTCAGAGATTCTTGTTAGTACCAGTTCTGCCATACTCTTCACCTCTGTGTTACTACCTTTAAAATGTGATCGTCCAGTCATGCCATGATAATGACAACAACTATCTTTGGGTTTTTTCATTTTGCTTTGTTTCTTTTAGTGACTCAAAACCTCCAGAAGTTGCTACTTACCTTTACTACAGAAAGTGCCCTTAGCTTTATATGACGTTTTAAGCATAAAAACAAAGTGAAAGAACTCAATAAAAAATTAACAGGATCCATGCAGCTGATTGTCCTGTAATAGCTGTTTACAGCATACTCACCAAGCCATTTTTAATATATATCTAAGTATATTAACATAACATCAGTGGATGCATTCTCCTCTCTTTGGATTGCAGGGCCAACCACAGCTACCTCTGCAACTTTATGAAGATCTTACCAGGTATGAACTGGGTGTCTCACAGGTCAGCATACCACGACTACAAACATAGGCCATTGCAGACAGGGCAGATCCCCACTAATCTCTTCACCTCTTCCATATATAGCCTGTATTTTGCCTGGCCAGGCACAATGAGGTGGTGTGCTCAGGCAGGCGAAATAGAGGCCACTTAGGCAGGCTGAGATGTTCTCAGCATCATAAACATTCAGGTGAAATCTGCCTACAATTTGCACAAAGGCTGTCTACATTGCACTGGGGTGAGTTTAATCTGTTACTGCTAAAAATAATCTAATAAACTACCAAAGCATATATTAATTTAAGATGCAGCAAAACCTGGAAAAGAGACTAGCCACGTGCTGTAAAAAATAAAAATGACTTACCCACAGGACAAATCATTGCACAAACTAGCAGAGAAACAGAACAAGAGAAAGATTTACAAAACATCACAACTCAGTTCCTACTTACTAACGGATCCTATAAAGTCCAACGCATCATACATACTCACCCACTCAGTGCTTCTTTTGTAGAAGATAATTTCTAGAAAAAATGCAAACAAATATTCCAAGTAAGTTTAAGTGGGAAACAAACTATAGTTTAACTGCTAAAATAATAGCTAAAATGTTCCTCCAAAACTCTTTCAATATTGTTTATGTAAAAGGAGAGTTCCTATATTTATTATTAAAGTAACTGACGGAAATAAACTGTGGTCAAAGTTTTAAAGAGTGGTGACTAATTTGAGCTGCCCAGCTTGAGACACTGTAAAAGGAGGAACGGTTTTCACAGGACAGGTACTCGGCTTTTTTTTAAATCAGGCCCTTTTAATGTTGCTCAAGTCAGGCACCCAAAATCAGCAATCATTTTTGAAAGTGTAGGACTTTGTCTTTTCAGTAACCTTGTAGAGATTCAAAGACAACTACAAAATGGATCAAAGTGAATCCAGAAAACACACATCAGATTTACTGTCATCCAGTCTCCAAAATTTAAGCTGTACACCAAATGATGGTTATAACTAGGTTTTCTTTTTCACTTAGATATGTCTGTCAGTAACTTCTGCTGTAGTTTCTGAATTTTAAAACAGATGTGCCTTAAATACAACTAAATGATAAATTTACTTGGTACTGATTATTGAAATTCTGAGTTAGTTTAGATGTGTAAATGATGGGGGGGGGGAACTCTTCTATTTGACTCCTGGTAGAGGTGAAGGTATTTGCACACCACAGGCAACTCCATTTGTGATTTTCTCTGTTTCTGAATACTAGAACATTAGTATCTACAGCGTAGCCACAGAAGTTTCTGAGGCGTTTGTAGAACTGAGGCAAGAGCTGAGCTGCTAGAATAGAGACACTTTCCCGTGACTGTATGGTAAGTCAAACTCGCCTTGCTGAAGCTTGAACAAGTATTACCAGACAGCAGCCTCTGAGTGATACCATATGCTAGAGGAATTATGCAGTATGCTACATAGGCCAGCAAAATATAATTATCTATATTAGAGCACCATTGAGAAATAATGGAGTTGCTTCTTTCAGAAGCAGTGCAATTACACCTTTAAAAGCTATGATATTCAAATAAATATGCCTTAAGAGATTAAATTACAATGTTTTCAATGCAGCACACCAACAACTTCTTCCCTAAATCCATACAGAAAACAATGTTTAAGATTTCTGAAGCAGGAATAGAAATACATCACATGAGACACATGACAAAAAGCTATAAAGGTATCACCTGGGTAGTAAACACAGCAAGAGCTATACCAAGAGCAGCATCAATTTTGTTACCAGAGATCTTTCAGAGGGGCTGAAATGTTTGTTCTTCTAGTACAAAGGCCCACATTTTTAAAGGAATTTAGCTACTTCACTAAAAACACCTTTGAAAAAAAATCTAACCTAAACAGTATTCTATCAAAAGAGACCACTGGAAATGAATGTAATCACCACTGAAGAGAGATGATCAAAACAGAAGGCTGGCAATTGCCTGAGAAGAGCTGGATAAATTAGACTTTATCCAATTCACTTTTGTATTTAAGTGCCAGTCACTCTTCATTACATAACTCCAGCTAACTGAGTGCACTTATAATTACTTTAGTGTCACATGAGGATGGAAGCAAGACCTGTTTTAAGTGATTATCTGACACCCGTTAGCAAAAATGAGTAGCATAGCAGAAGTGAATTTTAACTCAAGGTTCAACAACTTATGTGGGAAACTTTTTAAGGCAAGTTTTCTTTCCCCCTCAGAGCAGGTAACATTGTAACTATAGAGTGTACTGGGCTGTGTATAAGGCTAACCATAGCTGAGTTGTGAGAACCTGGACATTTTACATTAATTTTTAGTACTGAAACATGTTGCCAAAGAAGGCCAACTACCACCTTGGCCTTTTGGCTAATTGGCGTAGCTCTCTCTCTCTCTTTTAGGACAGGAAGACTATCTACTTTTGTGTTTGGAAAGTATCCACTGTGAACATGGCTGAAAACAGACAAAAATAACAATGACCATGTGCTATTGGTTTCTATGGAATATTAACAAATGGCAGCAACAGAGCAGTTGCAAAGGAAGGCTGGCAAAGGAAGTGCATACGGTAAACCTGTTCAAATAATACAGAAACAAAATACTTTGCTCCTTCCACATAAACGACTGAGGTTTTCTATCAGTGAATATAATTCACCGAAGCTACAACATGACAGTGTACAGCCTAGCTAACACTCTCATTCTATGCTGATTAGCATGTAGGAAACTATAATATTTTCTAGATGTTAGATTTGTATGATCTTCCAAAATAACTCATTAAAAATGCTTAGCATACCAAATCCTTTGTTAGTCTCTCTCACAACCACTGTTTATTTTTGTATTTACATATTTTTAGCATACTTAAACTATTTTTGGAACCCTTTGTCATTAACTATGTATATAAGCATATTATAATAATATAACATTTCATTATGATGTATGCAAAACACTTTAAAATGGCAAAATTTGCTATTCTGCAGCTGTTAAATGTATTGTGGGCACCTTGCACAAAGAAAGCTGAGTGTCTGAAAGTACTATACTGCTGATTCAGCATATTATAGGTGTTTCAGAATAGTCAGGTCTTTTAAAAGATTTCAAGTTTAGCACAATTAAGCACATCATGAGGAACATTAGAGAAGGGCAGCTTGTTGTTTAAAACCATCATACTGTGCAAGATTATTCAGGATGTTTCTGTGATCTCCAGCATGCCCTTCATTCGTACGTAGGTTCAGAAGATCTAAGGCAGAAACAGCTTTCTTACTCTGAGCCTGTGCTGAGAGGGAAGCAGAGTCACAACTCCTTACCTTTTCCTTCTTGCATTGGCAATGTGTAGGGGGTGCATGTAGGTGCACATGCACCCCCAGAGATTCGTGTGCACCCCTTGAGATTGGTCACCACTGCCGCCGCTCACCATCCCACCCCTTGCCACTGCCATCTGCAGGCAGTCACCAATTGCTGCTGGCTGCCGCCACCAGTAGCATCTGAGGGTGGTTGCCAGTCACCACCCCACCCTCACCACCAATACAGCCGTGGCTGCCTACAGGAGCTCCCTGCTTGCTGTCACCATGCCCCCCGAGCCTTGGCAGGCACATGATGCTCCTGCCTTCTCGCTTTCTTAGGAACAACTTGCAACCCTTAGGGGTATTCACTAAAGAAGCAATCCAGGAGAATCAAAGTAGAAACACCTTACAACTAGAGGTGCACCGATATCTCAGTCCCACATCAGATCAGCACCAATATAAGGAAAATTGACATTATCAGCAATTGGCTTTTTTTGGCTGATGTGGCCAATACTGTAAACAATAAATGCCCCCATGCATGCACACAGCTGTAGCCTCAGCACAGCACACAGGCAGCCAGGAGCATAGCCTGGCACCATGGAGAACAGCCGGGCCCAGCTGGTAAGTCTGTTGTGGGGGAAGGGGCAGGGGGAAAGAACAGGCACGGGAGGGGAGCCAGATCAAGACCCATGGGCAGCACCATGACAAATGATAAGGCTCTGTGGGCCAAATCTGGCCTGCCAGCCATATTTCTGACACCCTTGTTTAAACAATTGCTGAAGATTATACCCTGCATCCTTACTAATGCCACCATAATATTAGCTTCAATGGGGGTATTGTATGAGTAAAGATGGTAAAAAAATGGTTTCCTTAATTTAAGATTCCCATGTACTTTGGATATTATCATGAGAACAACAGACCCATAAAAATTTGAGTGCATTCCCTTTAATGGATTTAAAAATGGAGGAGTCCTACTAATCAAATGTATTAATAAAAGTTCCTGAAAAAAAATTGCCACTGTATTGCCTGTATGGAGATTGCTGATATCTTGCTACTGTAAGCTCATAAAAAAATCTGAGATTTTTTTTTATTGATGACCTTTGAATGTTATATGACTGTACCTTCAAATTCCTATAGCCTACAAATTGTCTGAGTCCAGCTTCATGCAGCACTTTTGAAGGTCCATGTATTATGTGCAGACAGTAAAATCTGTTCTAAAAGTCCAAGAAGGGTTGGTGGTTTAACAGGGATCACTGTCTAATCAAGGGAGGGAAGAAATGTATTCGTCTTCTGTGGGATAGCTTTCAGTGATCTTTTAAAGCAGGGGCCAATAATATAGTCTATTCATACAGGTTTTACCGTGTATAAAATGACGAGCATCTTAAAATTCCAGGGGCTAACCTTGCAGCACTAGATTAGTTTGACTTCAACAGGTCAGTTGAAAGTCAGTTAATAAAAATCAACCAAATTAACTAGCATTGTAAAAAGGAACGAGCACAGGACTGGGAACAAAGCTGGTCAGAAATTTTCCACCAGTGTCACTTCTCCGATGGAAAAAAAAAAAAAAAAAATCAAACATTTCAGGCAAAATTGAAATTTCCCATGCAGACCTGACCACCATCTTCTCTTGTGGACTGAAGGGCTGAATCATTCATAATTCTTTGCAGGATCCCAGTGTATCATTGAAAGTTACATGGCTTCAAGTGTGTCAAGAAAAAGCGAGAGGCCCGCCAAGGAATCTATCCTGTCAGAAAGAAGGGAGCCAGCACTATTGCTCCTGTAAGGCAATGCATTACAGAAGGAAATGCTATTTAATGCTAAACTGACTCAAAAGGACTCAGGCCAGTCCAACAAACTAACATGTAACATTTCTATTTTGTAATGTCAAAAAGGAAACATTTAAATAAATGACATTATTTGCACTATTTAGTTTTGCCAGCAATTTCAATAGTCCAACTTTTTGTTTTCAATTTGGGATGAAAATAAGTATTGAAATATCCTCATTGCCCACAAGACACAAATCCTACATTTCACCAGGCTCTGATTCATAGCAAGGACCTCCAGAATTCTAATTTTTTGGCCTTCGACTAAGCCATTTCATAGCCTTTGGCAACTCACTTCATCTCTCTAAATTCCCTGTTTTCAAAACGGTGTAAAGGCCCACACCTCTCTCACAAGAATTTTGTGAGGATTAATTAACATCTTTCCAGCCTTTGAATGCACAAAGTGCTACATAAGCACTACTAGGAAGCATTAGCAATATAGAATTAAAATAGGGATGACTCTCACTCAGTGAGACCATCTATGTACACAGCTAATTTAATCTGAAGAAAAGATGCCTACAGTACATTCCTATCCCATTCACTGGAGGTGGGTTTTGGCTCCCTTGCTCCACCATCTCTCCCCCTTATCAGCTGCAGTTATTTTTACAGTGTAATATATTGCAAGTAAAAGAAAAAAAAAAAGTTAAACATGAAGATTATAGCAATAATCAAGCATTGACCCCATTTGCTCAAACAGAAGAGACAATAACCAGATAGACCAAGGTCTATCAGCATCCAACTCTGTAGGAAATCAATTGCGTAGGACAGACCCACCTGCTCCTTACAGATGATCCCTATTTAGCAGTATAGTAAAGACAGTGGAGGAAGACATGTTCCCTGTCAAAAAATGAGGTAGGATGAAGGGAGAGGAAGGAGGATCAATGAAATTCTTCCGGATCCCATATTAATTTAACTTTATCCAAGCAGGGCACAGTGTAACTTATTTAACTCACTAGTCCACACTTTTAATAATCTACAAGCTACAGCTAATGCTACTCCCATTATGTTTCCTTTTGGTAGCAAAATCACATAAAATGAGACACTAGAGAAAAGAAATTGTTCCTCTAATGTACAAATGGATTAAGGAACTGTATGCATGTAGCCCATTAAGACATATTATTCAAAAAAAAAAAAAAAAAGTAGAAGCATTAACAATGGCACCAGAATCCACAGTTAATCCTAAATCTGATACAGTTCATTTGTATGTCAGGTGGATTTTTCATCATAACAGAGTTTATTTGATTCACCTATTTTGAATACTATTTTACATTATGTACAGACATGCTTTATAAATTGTATCTGTGGGACTAAAATGAATAATGTGCTTTTAAAATAGTCAGTTCCCAATTTAATTAAAGATCAATCAGGAAAAACTTTTTTTGTACACAGTCTTATAGAATATCCTTACACATATTGGATGACTGTCATTTTTTTTGGCTGTAGGATGAGGTTCACAAAAAATGTTTTAAATTGGATGATTTGAAACAGGATCCAGCTGGCATTTCTCCCATAAGTAATAACCTTTGGAAAGGGGAGTTGTATATTTTAGGGTCTAAACAAGGATTTGGTTCTCTACTGTACCACAAATTTTCTGAATAACCTTGGGAAAGGCAGTTTTTTCTGCCCATGAGATCCTGTCTGTGAAATCAGGAGTATTTAAATCATTTGTTTGCTATTTATAATGTGAGAATATCTAGTCCAGGACCCCACTGTGCTTGCCACTGTACAAACAGTGAACAGAAAGACCCACTCCTGTCCCTGCTCACAGGA
This sequence comes from Gavialis gangeticus, assembly GCF_001723915.1. Classification (NCBI taxonomy): domain Eukaryota; kingdom Metazoa; phylum Chordata; order Crocodylia; family Gavialidae; genus Gavialis; species Gavialis gangeticus. The sequence continues at coordinate 263,429,916 of NW_017729032.1, read as the reverse complement.
TAAGAATGAGACAAGACACAGCAGATGCAACTGGAATTTCAGGAAACAGTGACAGTGTTAGTAGGGGTGACAGGTAGTGGCCTCAGCAGCCTAACCACCGGCAAATCTTTGTAGGCATCATGGCAAAGGTGAATTTTGAGAGGTATATGAAGCTAACATGGCAGCATTGCAAATAAGGGATTCAAGAGAAGCCTTATACATTGAGACAGAGCATAGGAAAAAGCTTGATATTTTAAGAAATGGGTAAGAGAAACTACAACCTTGGCCACTGGTAAGAAAAAATTGATAGTGAAAGAATAGTAAATAAAGAAGGGGTGGGGGAACAAGGGAGAGGCAGCATGAGTTTAGGGATAGGCTGTTAAAGGCCTTGAAAGTGAAGACAAGTAGATTATGTCTGATGCAGTAGAGCAAAGAGAAGTATTGTAAGGATGAAGAGAGACATGACTTGATCAAAGTGATAAGCTCAGGGAATGGCTTCTGCAGACATATCTTAAATAGGGCCAGAGCAAGTTTGCCTTTGTGAAGAGTGGAGAAAAGGCCACTGCATTAATTGAGACACAAGAAGAGGGGATCTGAACCAGAGTTTTAGCAGTGCAGAAGCATGAGAGAAGCCATGCAGCAAGAACCTACAAGATTTGGCATACTCTGAATGTGAGGCCCTAACAAGAGATCCAAGCTGGAGATCCTGACCAGGTTCTGGGTCTGAATGACAGGCAGAAATGGTGGTGCTATGCTAAGTAATTGGGAAAAGAGGCAGGGGGGCAGGGATTAGCAGAGAAGATTAAGAGCTCATTTATAGCTTGATCTGATAACCAGACATCCCCAGAAAGATGTCTGGAGACAAGCTGAGATTTGAGTTGGAACAGAAGGAGATGGATATGCAGGAAACATGTAGATCAAAAACATGCTAAGGTTAAACTTCCAAAAATTTTAATTTCGCATTAACTAAATCATTCCAAGATCTATCAAATGCCATTCACTACGAGAATAGGCCATAACAGCCAAGATATTGAAAGTGCTGGGACTACAAATAGCAAGGAGTGCACATTTGTGTTTCCTTCAGGCTTACATGGACATAAGCAAAGATAAGCACCAAGGCACAGCCCTCTATGCTCCTTGGAAATAAGTCCCTGCTTCTCCTGGAAGGGAATGACCAGACTGCAGACTGCATCATAGCACAGAGCTACTCAAGCTAACTTGAAACCGCTCACGTACCGGCAGCCATCTAGCTGTGGCAGCATGGGTTTCAACGCAAAGTAATTTATCCTGCTTCAGTAGAGCACTACTGGTACCTGTACTATGTAGTTAAAAGCTACCACAGGTATTCCAAACTTACTCAGTGGTGTGAAGCATGGATGCACTCCTAGTCTCAAAAACAGTGCCATACCAATGAAATTTGGCACTGGAGAGAAAGCCCGCAGCAGCAGCCCACCCTCGCCCTGTGCACAGATCCAGGGGGCACATGCTTACCCCATTCTTGCCCGGGAGTGCACACAGTGGTGGGAGCTACCTTTCCCCCACCCCCGGCCCCCCCAGATGAGCAGCTCATGGCTCCATCCCACACCCAACGCTGGCTGGGCAGCACCTGTTGGAGCCCCTTTGTTTCGGCACCCAGGGCAGTCACCCCACTCACCCCCACAACCTTGCCACAGCACTGCTCAAAAGATCCAGGGAGGCCACAGACAATTGGTGAGCATGCCTGAGTCCAAATGCTCACAAGAGACACTAAGCTTTGAATCCACCTTTCTGGTCTCACTCTGACTGCTCTGCACCAGTAATTCAGCAGCTACACAGATGCATTTCCCTTTAAACAGGCTCCCCTGTGCCGTGCAGCCTGCTTGACCCTTTTTACCCTCACTTGCAGCATTCCACCTCCCTGCTTTACTGCTCCTATTATCTGTATTGCAGAAAATCTGCCCTGCACTAGGGCTATGATTAAACTGCAGATAAACGGAAAGGAGATGCACAGACTAGTAAACTGCACACAGTAGTCACACAACAAATCCCACAACTTACTTTACATATCCAAGTGTCATTTCCAGCTTCATTTTCATGAATATCATCCAGATATTGTACTATGCCTTGTATCAGTGTAACAGCTTGTTATCCATTTTATTACTCTTGTATACCTCCACAGCAGCCATATACCTACTCTATTTCCTTATTTGCAGGATGCAATGTCAGACACAATGAAAAACTGACAGCCAAAAAATTGTTTGTATAATCCTTATTGCATGCAAATTATTTCTCCACTAGGAAGGCAAATACTTTTTAAATCCAACTACCTCATACTGATAACCTGTAGCTTTTCATGATGTGATTATGGAAGTAATATATTACTATCCATTCACATGAAATTTCCTAAAACACCATCAAAAGTTAGACTTAGGTTAGAATTGGACAAAAAATAGTACACAGTCACCAGACCAAAATCTTTATACAACTGTGCGTGCATGCGTGCGTGTGTGTGCGCGCGCGCGTAACGGATTGCATGGATTTTGAATCTTATCTGCAAAATATCTGTTTCCCCTGCTATTACTACTTCATTCTGCTCTCCTTTTGTTCTCTATGTTCATAACTATAAGCCTAACAGGCTATACAGTATCTTGGAGTGCAAGACATTACCTCCTCACCTGCAACCTGTGGTATTTATTTCACTGTACGTGCTAAACATGACAAACTCAAAAATACATTGATATGTAATTAGCAGAGCACCAGAAAGCCTATCTAGACTCTCCACATCTCTTAGCAAGCAAACATTGGTGCAATTATGTGAACAATGTGGCAGCATTTCTGGCTCCATTCTTAACTGGAACCTGAGAAAGGGATTTAAGGAAGCTGAAAACCTGTTGCATAGAGGTTAACTAGACACATCAGAACTTTCAGAGGCTCAGTTCAAAAAGGGAGCAAAGGTGGTGGGGACTATCCATTTGGAAAAGGGGAAATGCAAACAACAATTAAAAAAGACAAAGCTGAAACAGTTTAAAGAGTTTTTAAAGACACCACATAAACATCAACTTTAGCATCTTTTTTTAAAGAATCTCTGCAATGAACAACTCTGAAATAACCAATCTACCAAGGCAGTTACTTTCTAACTTCTGAGTAGTGGTTGGCTTCTAGCTTGAAACACGGAGGTTTCCATATCTTACAAATACTTTACAATATGAACATGGAGACAGGGAGAAAGAAAGGTGTCCTTTTTCTCCTGAACCCATTCACTCAGGCATACTTTGTGCATCTAAAGTGCCATTTTTTTTGCATACAACCTGCACCTTTTTTAAAAAAATCTCAAAAATAGAGTGCACAGTATATGTGAGAAAATATGGTAAGAGCGGTTTCTGCCTCTTACTGGAAAAAAGTGAAAGTAAAACCTGTATGCAATCCACACAGAGCAAACTCAGCTCCCTAGCTGCTGCTACTCAGTTAAACACTACCAGAAAAAAAATCTTTTCTTCTTTATCCTGGCTTTCAAAAACAAGGCATCTCTCTTATTCTGGGGTGCATTGCATTTGAGAAAATACAATTTTTCTTATAGTATCGTGAGAGTGATATGTTCACCAGATACTGCTGCAACTTAGTTCAGAAGCTGACTTCATACTCAGACTTGCTATCTGATTCCATGGCATGAGTATGTTTTAATAGTTAAAAGAAGGCATACGAAGAATACAAGTCCCATGGATTCCCTTGTCATCTTATTTATTAATGAAAAAGTAAGAGGCCTGTTAATTTGCTCATCTATATTCCTTTGCATGTGTTGAATAAATTGTTGGGAAGTACTGAATACAACTAGAAAGAAAGACGCATTACTGCATCATGTTTTTAATATAAAAACCCTCTTAAGATTCTAAATTGCAGAAAGTATGATAAATACTAAATGGCACTTTTTATGTGAGAAATGATTCAGAAAAGTAAGCATCAAAACATTTCAGGTGGCTAAGCCAGTCATTAATGCTTTATTGGTTTGTCAATTTACAAATCTAAAAAACATCCACAGCGATGTCACCCACTCAGTACAGTGAAGTTCACCAAAAAGTTTTAGCAATCAATGATAAAGGTACAGTTGGACAGCAATGCAGATGCTGTTGCTTTCTCAGTAGTGCTACAGTCTTGTAGTAAAAATGTAACCCTACCATGGTAAATTTTGATGACTTCAGTAGTATTTTTCCCTGCTTTGCAAAAATGATTTGGTCAGAATATTAATTCAGTAGCAATTTAGGCCATGGAATGGTGCCAAACTTTGACCATTTGATTGCTCTAATTTATTTTACTGAGACATACATGGGAGCCTGTGGGAATACAAAAAGGGAAGGTTGTAGGCTAGTATATAGCCCAATAGAATCTATAATTATCACAGGTTACCAAGAAGGCAGATTCAGGAAACGTATTTGGAATAAAATACAGATGGGGTAAAACACTAAAAAATACACAGTAGAGGAAAAATACTCCTGCATTAGCAGAGAATGGCCTCTGTAAAACTTTTCCATTTCTAATTATTATAATTTTTTAACCCCATGAACAGGTAGAGAGAAGAAGAGGGAATGAAGACCTTCACATGTTGTGAACTCTGTAGTAAAAGGCACATAAAGATCCAGAGAAAACAACATACTACTCTGTCCATCACCACTGAACAAGGCACTTAATTAGCTATGTAGCACACTACAAATGAGAAAAATGTGGGATGAGATGGGGAAGATCAATTGAAAATAGGACCATATCTACATCTGTTCTGTTGACTTCAATAGAGCTATTCAGATTCACGCTGTTGGAGAATGTGGTAAGTGGGGTGTTGACAAAAAGCCCAGTATCCTTACCAGACAGACCCCCACTGACTTCTGTGAGCTTTGGATGTGGACATACCAATACACATGATTGAATGATCACATAAATGCAAGCTTTGACTTATCAAAGCAATTGGTGGGGTATGGCAGGATATCAAAGCTGCCCAAAGCAAGTGCAAATGAAGAGATTTTGCACTGCTTGCTGAGGCTTGCCCCTACTACAGGCAGAGTCAATGTGGTATCCAAACACACAAACATGGATACTGCCAAATGTGGGAATATGGGATTGCCCATGGACTTTACACAGACAATGGCTTGCTGTAGGGTTGGAGTGTTGTTGTAGCTGTGATGGTCCAGGAAAAGCAAAATGCAAGATTTTTTTTTGGTGATACCTTTTATTGGACTAAATATATAGTTTGGAGATACGTTAGACAAGTTTTTGGGCATAAAGTACCGTGGTTCAGGTCTGGGGCTCATTACAATTTACTTGCCTCTGCTGCTAACCCCTGTGTTCCACAGGTAATAACAGCCTCTTCTCTTTTTGAATAGGCTTGTTTTTCTGCATAATTAGACTTACCTATAGCAACTGCTTTTGATCTGCACCCTATAGACTAACTGAATCAGGATATGCAAATACCATATGAATCAGGATTCAGTTAGTTTATAAGATATAACACTACCTGCCTTCAGGGCTAACTACCTCTCTCTAACTACTTCTGTTAACATCTTTGATCCACAAGCCAACTGTTCACTTTTCATTTGCATAATAGAGTTAAAGAAAAGAAATTTGCTACTTTTTTCCCAGACCTAAGGAAAGGCATTTTGTGCCTGAAACCTTGTCTAACATCTTTATCAACTATACAGTTGGTCCAATAAAAGATATTACCAAACAAATCATGATTCTCACTATTTCCTGGATAATCATGGCTACAACACCACTACAAAACTATCAAGAGCCTAGTCCTGTTGAAGTTAATGGGAGCTATAGAGCTCAGGAAAACCTATCCAGACCTCAAGAGATCCCCATTTGCCTACTCTGTCCCACTGACCCATTCTCCCATCCCTGTACTGTAAAGGATCCCTCCTGTAGTGACAGAGTACACAAGATCTCACAAATTATTTGAAACCAGGCCACTTCTGTCAGTCATGTACACAGACACCCACACTACACAAAGCATACTGTGTGCAAAGTGCCTTGATTGCAGGAGTCTGGAAAACCTAGTCACTGAGGCCTTTATTTCAGCCCTTGGGCACAAAGCTGACTCTGGTAAATGTAGACTGTCCTAGCAAGGTAATATTTTCATTGAAAAAAAAACCAAACTTACACTGGGGAGTTTAGTGGAGGAAGTTTAACACACAAAGAAATTACTGTTCCTTATAAAAAGCAACCAGTGCCAGAAAAGTCATTGCAATATCTGTAGGTGTAATTGCTACAATGATTATAAAGGACTAGAGGGAAGAGTAAGGAATAAAATCATGAAGGAAAGATATTAAGGCAAGTCATTTAGCTGCACTGCTCAAAACAGTAACTTAGCACCTGGGGAATGCTGATGCAAAGGTCATTACAAACACTTATTTTGCTGAAATGTAGTTTGTTGGCAGCAAGCCTCAGAAAACTATTGGCTTGATTTGCAGAAATGCTAGGGACTGACAGTTCCCATCAAAGTTTAAGGGAAATGGCTGGCACTCCGGACCTCTGAAAACTGAATCATAAGTCCTCACAGCATAACAGCTATGAAGGGGCAATCTGAGTTAGTCCTGCCAATTGCAAAGAAACACCAGAAGCTGTACTGTTCATGCAGCGTGAAAGAGACCAACTCTATCCCAGCAATAGACAATGCTGATTGAGAACACAACATGCTAATGAATAGCCTGAGACATTTAAATCAGATGCAGGTGTAAAATCCATCTGTTGACATGAACCATAAATGATTGGCAAGCAACTAAGGAACAGATGGAAAGTCAGAAGCTAGCGTTATTTAATTAGGAATGTAGCGGCTGAGTAGTTGGGAAGACAAGGAGGTTATAGACTGAATGACCAAACAGGGTACGCTGTTTTGCCATTTACTATGTACATCTTGGAAGAGATTTTTTCAGTGAAGTGACTGAGGATGTGGACTATTTACAGACACTATCCTGAAGCTGCTGGGCTTTCCTGCCAGATGCTGGGCAGCCTCAAAATGGGATGTTAGGGCATCTGGCTCCTTACATGATCAAGCCTCATGAACAAAAAACACTAAAGACAGAGGCTATGAGGTTCAAAAAGTAATAAGCATAGTTAGTGAAAATGGGGAGGGGGAGGGAAGGGGACAGGCTTCCACAAGTAAACCAAGGATTTAACATGCAAGCTGTTTGAATAAAACCAACTTTTTAACACAAAATATTCCTTCTAAAAATGGTCTGCAACCTAAATCTGAATAAAAATAAAGTAAAAAGCTCTTAGATGCACCATGAGGGTAGCAGTCTTTTTCCTAAATTGAGTAAGATTATTTGGATGCATCTTAAATTCAAAGGTGTCTTATATGTGAAGAAATATGGTAGCTACTGAGAACAGCTGACTTAGGTGACTCATAGTGGAATAAGGTCCATAAGTTCAAGTTCATACTGAATGTGCACTGTGAGAGTATATTAAAGTCCTTGCCACCTAACAACAATTTGTTATACTGCATGAAATGAAACCCCTACCTGACAGGTGTTCTTATAATAAAATCCTCCTCATGACTGGCATCTTTATTTGGAGCATGAGAAGCAAGAGCGAAAATTGAATGAGTATAAAAACATTCTACATACTGAAGGGACCTCATCCTTGTACAAGAAAAAGATCACCAAATAACTCCACTTTAATTCATCACTGGGATATATTATGATTCCTAGGTGTATCACCTGTAAGACTAAAATCTACATCTAAAATGGTAAAGCAACAGTGGGCACTAAGATGCACCTGAATGTGCCCACCTTTATAAAACAAGCTTAGAAACGAATGATTTCCAACACTACCCCACTGTCCATCCCTCTCCAGTCCTTTAGGTATATCAGCAATATATGTATAGCTTAAACACAAGAAACTGATGCCCTTAAAATCTTCCTTAGAACTTCATCCATTTTCCATATATTTGCACCCCCTCCAAAGATAACTACAACATTAGCAATTGTCTAGATACCACCATAAGAATAAACTAGGACTTGGCTCATATCTATATACAAACACCGACACACAGCACAGAAAGAGTGACCACTTTATGTAGTTGTGTTTGGCCTTACACCCTTGGCAAGTCAGTCCCTTGAGCAGGTATAACTTTCTGGCCCAAAAAAGAGGGACAAATTAAAAAAAATGCATACAAGTGAATATTTTGAGGATCCCATTGTCTTGTTCTCTGTGGACTCCTTGTTAACACAAACACAGCCATATATTCATCTGGTAGCAAAAAAGATCAAGGAATCCACAATTCATCATTGCCCACATGCAACCCTGCAATGGCTTGGCTAAATTGATGCAACCCCCTGTATAAAGAGTCTTTTTTAGCTTTAAAGCTGATTTATTTTTGTTTAGCTTACAGCTGTTGTTTTAACCTCAAATGAAGCCCTTAAACTGAAAAAGAGTGTTCTTGGGGGCCACCAATTCAACTAAACTGCTTTCTAAACATACCTTTACTTAAACCTACACAATTCCCCATGTATATCAAACCAAAAAGATGTTCTCAACAGGATACTCAGTCTTTTCAAACACGCTCCTTTTCAAATCAGGTTTCTGTGAACCTGTATCGCAAACCCAGAGTGACACAGAAAAGACAAGATCGGCATTATGTTTTTTAGCAACATGAATAAAACTCAGACTTTTGCCTCAAGGTTTTAGGCTCCTACATTTGAGCCAAAACAGAATCTCCCTTAGTGGTAGAAAACCTATTATGCATAGCTGAACAATTCTGATTCTACTAGCCAGATCATACCAATAAGTTCATATCACATTGCCTCTTCTGATAAAAAGTTAATGGTATTTTTATAGCAATTATAAACAAAGTTCTCCCCATTAAAATGTTTGGCTCTATTTTTAGTTATCACATTACATTGGTGAGGTTATAAAAAACACAAGCAATGAGCTAGACATTGGAAAACACACACATTTTTAAATACATGACTATCCTCCTTCATTGTCATTTTGGACTGCACAAGGAAGTAGATAAAGCTTTGCTAATCATGATCTGATGGTCTACACTTACCTTCACAATCAGGCTCCGGTGCTCTTCAGACTGACTGAAGTTGGTGCCCATTTCAAATATGCTCATTCTTCCTTCCTCACACAGACGCATCCAGTTCTGATACTCCTCACGCTCTGGAAGTCTATCCCAAAATGTTTTGAAGACCTCCCAAACTGCTTCCTGGCACACTGTAGGAACAAGAAATATCTGGAATTAGTACAATGTGGAGGGTTTTTTGTGATGTGGGTAGCTATGATTCTGTCGCATGTATATGTATGTAGGCAGATGGACTTCATACAAGTGGACAAGGCTCTGAGGAATTCAATATGGAGGATTTTATGGATTAAAACAATCTCTGTTGAAATGGGAGGTGTTGAATGGTTAGGTTGAAAACATGCTTTGTCCTGTGTCTTGAGAATATACAGCATAAATACATGAGGAAAAACAAGATGGAAATATATAATGTTCCCACTAATACCAATTCCAAATATTCAAAAATCATTCGGTAGACCCCAAATACCAATTATAATCTAAAGTGATATCTATTGTACTATTCTGGTTTCCAAGATTTTAAGATTCATATTTGCAAGATTTTAACCCCAAGCAAACTGACATTCTGAGTTTAAAGAAAGCTAAGATTTCTGCACGATGAGTTCAGAAGCAAGGAAACATCATGGAAGCAACATACACCACAAGGAGGAGTAATGCTGCCCATCTTGGGTCCTCTGTAGAAAATGTTAATAAAATCATGCACAGTTGTTAGCTGTTCCTTCAACATAGTCTTCTCTCCAAAAGTTCCACAGGCAGGAAGTTGCACTTTCTATAGAGTTGCTGAAAACATGCCATGAAAAAACAGATTTCTAAAACCAGAAACATTTTTACAAAACATTCTTTATGTCTACAAAAAATTTTAAGGAAATTATTCATGAAAAATTCACTTGTTCCCTCTTTTTCAACATAATTTTTTCTCCATTTATGTTTTCTAGTCTTTGCATTGCCAGGCTTTCGTTGATCAGTTTTAGGATGTTCTTCAGCATAGAAATTTTAATTCCAATTGAAAAGTTAAAAAATAAATACATCTCTCAATCAAATGACTCTATAGAAAATTAAGATTTGGTCTGTTTTACAATAAGTATGAGTACAAATGCATTCAAATGACTATGCAGAATATTAGGAGATAGCATCATATTGCAAGAAGCACTACATACTAGTCAAGAGATGAGAATATCACTAAGAAACTGGGTGGCCTAGACTCAATTCCGTTTCACCACCAAATTCCTGTGCGATCTTGCAGAGGTCATAGAATCACAGAAGCATAGAAGTAGAGTCGGAAGGGACCTTGTAGATCTTCAAGTCCGACCCCCTGCCCTGGGCAGGAGAAAAAGTGGGCTCAAATGACTCCAGCCAGGTAGGCATCAAGACTCTTCTTAAAGACCCCCAGGGTAGGAGCCAGCACCACTTCCCTTGGAAGTTGGTTCCAGATCCTAGCCGCCCTGACTGTGAAGTAGTTCTTACAGATGTCTAATCTAAACCTACTCTCCAACAACTTGTGGCCGTTATTCCTTGTTATGCCAGGGGGCGCTCGGGGAAACAAGGTCTCTCCCAAACCCTTCTGGTCCCCCCTAGTGAGTTTATAGACGGTCACCAGGTCCCCCCTCAGCCTTCTCTTGTGAATGCTGAACAGGTTCAGGTCCTGCAGTCTCTCATTGTAGGATCTGCCCTGTTGTCCCTGGATCATGAGGGTGGCCCTCCTCTGGACACTTTCAATGCTGTCCATATCCCTCCTGAAGTGGGGCGCACAGAACTGGACACAGTACTCCAGCTGTGGCCTGACCAGTGTCACACAGAGGGGGAGGATCACCTCCTTGGCCCTGCTAGACATGCACCTGTGGATGCACGACAAGGTCTGGTTAGCCCTGCCAACCGTGACTTCACATTGTCAGCCCAGGTTCGCCTTGGAATCAATAATGACTCCAAGATCCCTTTCTGCCTCCGTGCTCTCAAGAAGGGAGTTTCCCATCTTATAAAAGTGTGCTGCTGGTTACTACTGCCCAAGTGCAGCACCCTGCCCTTGTCAGTATTGAAAAACATCCTGTTTTTGTTAGCCCACCTCTGCATATATATATATATATATATATATATATATAAAACCCCTTGCATCTCATTTCTTCAGCTGTTAACTTGAGGTGGCAGCCAGCCAACTTCATGGGCAGGTCACAGGGCCAGTTGCCATTTTCATGGATTTATTGTTGCAAGACCTCCCCATGCCTCTGAATGGCCAAGAGATGATCATAGTGGCCACACCCCCTGCCGCCGATTAGTGGAGAGGGCTGTCCAGCATGCAGCCTGGCCCTTCATTGCTGACTGGAGAGGGGCAGAGCTGCATGGCAGACAGCCCTCTCAGCCAATCAGCGGCAAGGGGCAGTGGTGGCAGCCATCTTGCCTACTTGCCTTCATGCCAGCAGTGCCTTTCATGCTGGGCTGTGCAGCCGAGGGGACTACTGGCTCCTACTAGGGAGCTAGCGTTTTATTTTTAGCAATTTTTTTCCCCCACAGATTTTGCAGAGATTGCCCAATTTTGCAATTTCTGCAAAATCAAAAACATAATTTGAGTAGGTTCCTACAAATGGCACCTAATGTACTTTTGTTCTTTTTAGGGGCATTGTAAAAATAAATCCATTCATGCTTGTGGGGTGTTCACAATACTGCAGTAATGGAGACTACAAAATATCAAAGAAACAGATGAGGTCACTTCAAGTTATAGCTGCTTTGACAAGAACAAGCACGCTAAACTCAATGTCTGACCCAAATCCCAGCTCCAGAATAGATATTTTCTACCTTCATATTTCTACTCTAAGATTTCTGTGGAAGTAATTCACCTTCACTTCCTCATCTATTGTTCTGCTAAAGAGCCTGCTTTTCTGCTGTGGGTGAAGCTGTCACTTGGGGCTAATTTTAAAATGTAAGGACATACACCCAGAGGACACAAATTGACTGAAGCACTGTGGCGAACATAGGCAAGAAAAAAAAAATTATAACAGGCATTGAAATTTACTAGAACTATAGGTTTGTAAAGAGCAGATTTCTAGAAGTTGGGTCATGAACACAATTCTTTTGAACTCAGATATGCAACTGCAATACTGGAATTAACCTTCTGTTGATGACTATTGAAAAGAAAGCCCTGGATGGAGAAATGGCCACATGATATACCCAACTCTAGCATTACTGTGTATTTGTATTTACAAGATGCTGAGTGAATATGACTTTGAACCATAAACTGGGAAGATTTGTGACTTCAGGGTAAAATTCTCCTCCTGTACTCAGTAGATGCTCTAACTACTCTTTTCACCAGTCAGAGCAGCTGGTTATATACTGGTTATATACTGCACAAACCTTTCTGACAATCTATTTCTTCATTAGCTTGACACTATAGCTTGGCACAGGAATGTTTTACTTTGTTAGAAGTACACATACCCGCAGTTGACAACCACTGGTCTAGAGAATCATGGAAATGCCTGAGTCTAGCCTCAGATCCAGAAGTTTTCCTCTAATAACCCCGAAAACAAAATTCTTTAATTTCCCCCAAAGTCATTTGTGTCTAGTTCTGGGAATACAAGATCTTCCCCAGTGCTCTGCAAAAGCCACCATACTCTGATTCCAGATGACTGAAGTGAGTTTTCAACAAGCTGTAATTAAGTAGCGGAACAGATAGAACCTGCAGTGCACCTGCATTTTTTCTTGTAAATCTTTGCAGACGCCCTGTCTAATCCTACACAGGTTCCAAACAGCAACAGACAATGGACTGGCTTCCCAGGTGCAAGCAATAATTAGCAGTAATAATCCGGGGCAAATTTCTTTAATGCTCTTAAATATGTTTAATCTCATTTTTAAAATGAATGTGATGAGACAGTGTCTCCCCCTGAATACAAGCTGCTGCTGCTGCCTGCACACTTGTGCCAATCTGCTCCAGTTAGATTAAGGATTTGTTCCATGTCTTTTTCAGATGGCATTAGCCATCCAACCAAAATCTCAAAGGCTCTGCACCATCTGCAGATTCTCATTCCACTAACCTCACCTGAGCTGGAAGACAAAAACATGGTTGCATATTTTCAGAGGAGGAAGGAGGCAGCACAGGGAAGTAATTCTACCCTCTGTTATATCATCTTCATCACAACCAGTGCTACACAGGAGTAACCCTGGGGAGAATTTAACCTGCTGTATTTGGAAAACAGCATTGCCTATTGTTATTTGATCTGCATTAATTCACATATATTTTGAAATGGACAGCAGCACTTGAAAACTGGAGATCGGATGAGGGAACTTACTAGGGAATTATTAGCTCTTTAATAGTTTAATAAGAATTAATTCATATAAGGACAATAGGAGGGGGAAAAAAAAATCTCAGACAAGATTGTCCTGTCATTTCCATTGGTGTTTGCTCTATTGCTATTAGCTTTCCCCAGGAGCTACACAACGTGTGTGCTGGCTGCCAAATTAAATGACAAGTCATTCTGCCACCTCTGTTCACACTGAGCTTACCCTGCCAGTTGCTCTATTTACTTCAATGTGTCAGCTTGCAAAGTACGGGGATCCATGGTGCAATGCAGAACATGGCCCTGTGGTATTTCTTCAGAAGCTTATCCCCAGGCATGGCACTTTTGCCCTTGTGCAACTCAGAAGTGAATGCAAAGCATTGCCAAGATGTTAAAACTCCCCAGGGACCTCCTCTACCTTTAAGGAAAATATTTTTAAAGTTATTTAGGGCTGGCCTAAGGTGTACAATTTACCACCCCAGATACTGAAGCCATGCTTACATGAAAAAAACAGCACAGCCTGGAGCAGTACTAGTTTTCCTACACTGACCCAGGTCAAGCCAACATGTCCTGTTCTAGAGGAACACACCTTATCTGAGCAAAATGATGATCTCTTTACCATCAATATTAAGGGGAACCTGTTCTAAGGGTGGCTTTAATGGTGGACACTGCCCCCTGAGACCTGACAGAGCCCAAACTGATGCATGCATGTGCTACAGGCTGCTGTAGCAATATCGCTCCACTGAGTTCTGGTATAAGAAGTCTAGCCATAGTAGCAGTATAGGCTGCACAGGCTAGAAATATAAAGCAAAGGTAAACATAAATGTATAAGGCAATGGTCTTTACCACTAAACCAAGAGGTTTTGTGGGTTTGGGACATACAAAGAAAAAGGCAACATTATGAGAACATTACGGATTTAGAGTACACTGGCAGAAGCCAGGCAGCTCATAATTAAGACTGAAATATCCTTGTTCGCATGCCTGTGGGTAGGCAACCATAACAGGATGTTTTGAGGACAATGGATAGGTGCTACCTTGGTATTTTTCATGTTTTAACTCTCTCTCAGACCAGGGCTGCCAATGTTGACAAACAACGCTACACTTGGGGGCAGAAAGATAGGCATGTAACATTTACCTCTGCTGAGAGCCAGTGGGTGAGTGCTGTTTGGAGGAGGAGTGGACTGGGAAAACATTTAATAATTAGCAAAAGGAGAGAAGCTAACCTTTGTGACTAGGAATACATACTTTGTGTACCTAACACCCTTGTTACTTTAATGCAGGTGTTGATATATTTCACCCTTGATTTTGTTAGTTTATTTTTATCCGTAAAAGGAAAAACAACAGACCCCCTTCTGGTGAGATTTTGGATAGAGGACAGCATGGGAGTAGGATAGCATGTACGAAAAAGGAGGGGCACAGGATTTTAGGGGTTTTCTCTTCACTAGAAAAGACCATGCATTTACCTGGAACAGGCAGCTTCCGTTCTTCAAGCTTGCCAACTTGGTTGTACTGTTGGACTGTAGCTGTCACTCATGCCCTCTCCCCCTCCCCACCCTGTGAAAGAGGGAAGGTGAAGAAGGGCTACACTACAGTAGGAGCCCCCAGAACCATTCTGGACAATTCCTAGGGTCACCTTTGAAGAATGCTCCAGGACTCCAATTCTTCTGACTTTTAAATAGTCCCAAGTCCATGCTGGCTAAGCCCTGCTGCTCAGTGTGGAGAGGAGAGGGAAAGTCCTACCCATAGGCAGATGTAGAATACTAAAAAGGAGGGTGTAAATGGTGTGGTGTATCATTCTTCTAACACAATTTTTTTCCAGGTAAAAAGAAACTAGAAGCTTTACTAACATGCTAGGGGCCTATGGCTATACTATTCAGTTTAAGATGGAAGCAAAACAAAGATAACTTTATTGGAATGTGCGTTAATTTGCTATATCATACATTATGTATTAAAAACCACAAACTAGGAAAATACTTTTAAAATGTTCTCTCTTTAGATCTGTTGTCATTCGAATTAAATGTGCATCTCTCTTAGATTCTTGCCAGGGAATCTAAAGTTCCACTAAAAGTTATTTCCCCACCTGCATGAATGTTTCCACACCCGAGTTAATGCTTCTAGCTAAAGTTAAAAACAATCTGAAGGGCTGTAAAGTAGAAGCTACATTACCAGGAGCAATTTACAGACAGAAGAATTTCAGAAGAAAGAATAACTGACTTAGTGGAATATTAAGACCACTAAAAAGGGACAGATGGTCATTAACACTCTGGCATGAAGCATTTAGTAGGAATCAGAGAGATGATAATAAACCATTACATCAAGTGATTCTCTTAGTGCTGCCTGAATAGAAATGCCACAGCCAGGCAATCAGTTTTAAACTTTGGGTGGACGAGAAATCAAAGGGAGGTGCAACTGCATCACTCACCACTGCATCCCTCCCTGGATCCACCCCTGTTCCTACCCTCCCCTTCTCTGGACTGGTTAGCTCTCAGCCCTAATAGTGGCTAGATACTGCACATGTTCATAAGCTGGGTAGGTCAGCTCCCTTGCTCTTCATTTGTTCGTGGTCTGACTCTGGGGCCATGTCTACACTTACCCTATTCTATTGCCAAAAGTTCTGGAGACAGACACCAGCCACTACCCCCATGCTGCCAGAGTGTTGTACACTCAGGCAGCTCCTGGCAGCTATATGCAGCTCCATTCAGCAGCTGTACCAGTTGACTGTGAAGGGTATGCTGGAAGGCACACGCTACTGAATGGACACCGGCAGCCAACAGAATGCATGAGTATCTACACGCATCTTCAGCCAGCTATTGGGCACTAAACAGAAGCATCACTCCACTTGGCAGAGGGGAAGTAACTATTCTGCCACCAGAGAGGGGTTCTGTGTGTAAACATAATTCAGGTATTTAGCTGAAGCACTGTTACACTATTGGGAAAATTGTGTAGGCTAGACCAAGCCTGGGTCTATCATCTGGGCTCCACAGTCAACAAGTCAAAATTCATTCTGAGCTATTCATTCATTAATTTTCACAGTTCATAGTAGCTGCCTTCCATGAACCTCTAGTGTGATGCCAGAATATTCAACTTTCAGTCATAAAGAGGCCTTACAGAGACTTGTATTAGCTGGCAAGTATGCCACTGCATCACTAACTGCTTTCCTCATCCTTGTGTGCTATGGATTTCCTATCAAAACACTTACCCCATTTCCTAAAGAAGTTATTGCCCTCTTTACCAGAGTCCACATTCTGCCCTCAGAGGTGCATACTCACCTCCAGAGGGCTCCAGCAGAATTTATCTACATGTATGCTAGAGGAGATTTTGGAACAAAACAAACAGGAGACATGAACTGGCACTTTAATTCATTCAGCCCTCCAACAAGGAGTGGTTAACAGATGCTTAATCATCACAACCAATTAAACTAGAAAAATGAATGGAAGTATAAAACAAGTGTAGACAACTGTGGTGCTCTGTTTAAATATTTCACAAAATAAATTAGTTTACAAACTGTGGGGGGAGAACCATAATAGAATGAGAGTTCTCCTCATTAAGCGTTTAAATTGCATTAATATGCCTTTTGAGACTATTCCTAAGAGAATAGCCAAGGTGGAATGAGCCCAGATGGAAAGGATATCAATCTAGTACATATAAGCTGATCATTTGGTTCTACTTATTTAGTTTTATTAAGGGCTTTGCATTTTGTCCAACATGTACATACCTAACACAAACCTTGAACAGAATCCTAGGATTCTGTCCCTAGCCTAAGCCCCAGCAAACTCTCAGTGAAATCTATGGAAGCTGTAGATAGTGAGTTGCTCTGAGCTGAGCCCCTCAGAAGTCAGTCCCTTAAAAACAGCAGCTGCTGTTCATGCATTGCAAATACCTTTCAAATTGCAGCCTTTCAGCCCTTCCATATTCTCCTTTCCTAGCATGCTACTTCATTTAGTTCATATAAGATCTGAGCACCACATAAGTGTTAAATCCTCATAATACTGCTGTGAGGTAGGGGAGGTACTATTATCCCCATTTTACAGAAGGATAACTGTCAGGAAGTCAGTGGAAGTGATGCATATTGAACACACATCTTTGGATGGTCCTGCTTTGAGCTGGGAGTTGGACTAGATGATCACATGAGGTCCTATTCAATCTAGTGCCTTAACTTCAAGATTCCTCCCCTTCCACCCACTTGTTGAATTCCTACAGACACTGATGGGAATCTTGTACATGAATCTGAAGGAATCCATGCCCATAAAACTAGTAGGACTCCACTGTGTCATTGTTCACACTTTTGTTCAAATTAAAGCCACACCTGAGTGCATTGAGCAGCTCAGAAAAGAGAACTTCGCTGATGACAAATCAATGCACTACGTCAAAACACAATATCATAAAGTCTGCTCACAGCTCAGGGGCTTGGATGGCAACCTTCTCCACAAATGATGTTCTGAAGGGCAATTCCTAACACCCTGAAAACCACAGTACTGCAAAAGAAAAACGGAGTAACATTCAGCTACAGCCACATAGACAGATACTATTCAAATACAAGGTTGCATACATGAAAAAATGCTTGTTATCTACCACTACAGCCCTTGTTCAGGCTGTGTCTTGGAAAAAATTGTACTGGGCCATCCTGGGGCTACTCCATCAGTGAGTTCCATGCCTGGTGGCATTTGCAGGACCATACCTTACAGGACATGGGATCTGGGATCAGCACTCTACTCACCATCAGAAAATGGTAAAAACATCACACAATCAAGACCAGTCTTTCCAGGCAGATAACAGAGAGCCCAGTAAGCTCCTATGCAAAACAGCCTTCATCCACACCTAGCAGGGCCAATGACTAATCCAAGAGAGATACCATAAAATATTATGAGAATAAACACCTCCTTCTTCTCCAGCACCTTCTAGCCAAAGAACTCAAATCCCCTTACAAACCTTAATGAATAAGGCTGTAAAGCACTCTTGCCTCTACCCCCAAGGGGCATGGAGTGGATGTGACATGATCGCAGGGCCAGGAAAGGAAACCAAGTAGCCTGCCCCATTGTCTCCCTCAAATATGCAGCATGTAGTTACATTTCATTTCATCCTAAAGAAATGCTTCAGAAATCCCCTCACATAGTCCTGAAATATCATCATCTCCAGGCTAGAGTCCTGCAGCCAGATGGACAACCAGCACACAGGAGAAGGAGAAAACAGAAATGTTGACCAAAGACACTAGT
The DNA here is from genome assembly GCF_001723915.1 of Gavialis gangeticus. Taxonomy (NCBI): domain Eukaryota; kingdom Metazoa; phylum Chordata; order Crocodylia; family Gavialidae; genus Gavialis; species Gavialis gangeticus. The sequence continues at coordinate 263,411,416 of NW_017729032.1, read as the reverse complement.
GTAAACTTCTACTCTAATGAACAGGCTCTTATTATCCACATTGTGCAGACAGGACCTCAAATTTAAAGGTTAAACCAGAAAGTTGCACATTCTGTCTAACCGTGTGAAAATTAATCAGTCTGCTTTTGTAAAGCAGGAGGCTGAAGCTGTGGGATTTTAGCCAATCAAATATGATGCTTGCACTCAACTCCCCCCCCCCCCCCAATGATGTCCAGTTGTTCAGGAAAAATAAAAGAAATCCTTTAGAAGGAGAAAAGTTTCTGTTTAAAATTTCCTTTCCAACAGGCTGCACTCTTTTTCTGAGAACTGCTCCCTAAGATTTGCTATACCTCAAATTCTACCACTGAAACCTACTCAAAACTACTCACAATGTGCCACCACTCATCTGCACCAACTACCATAAATAGCCTGGCTTTATTATGAGCAGGTGGCTTTATCTTTCTACAGAGAAAGTGTCACTTAGACTAACATGTTTCATTCCATACACAGGGATTTGTGAGGTTAACAGAAGGAACAGCACATGACAGTGCTGGAAACCTATTAGGGGAGTGGGATAACTTACTAGTCATCTGTGTATATGGACAGCACCTAAATTTAATCCTTGCTTAATCCTATTAGTGCTTCTTAAGATTGAATCATGCACAATGAGTAGCAGTATTGAATCAGACAGAGTATTCCATACTGAGGCTGCACAATGCCAACACCTTCTCTCACTGCTTCTGCAGAAGCAAATATATCAGATGCAACTGTTTGTGCCTCAGGACTGTAATAATAAAAATAATGACTCACACTTCTAGCAGCATCTTTGATCAGAGATTGAACTAATCCTTGCCAAACAAATCAGTACACCCAGAGGGATAATTCTGGCTACTGCTGAATTGCATCCAATAATGGGGTGGGATGTGGCAGCCCCTAAACAGTACACACCAAGAATTCAGGATGCACTCTGCAATGATAATAGCATCAGTATGTCTAGGCCACAAGAGAAATGTACATCCTTAAACTGAGCAGGTTAACCCAAGTTAGCTAGTTCAGATTAAGAGAGCAGTGAAGACATGGCACTAGTAGCATAACTAAGGTGGAGTAAACAAGACATAACTCAGAGGGTGTGCCAGAACGGCAGCCCTCAGGGGGCCCACACCACAGTGTTTGGCCTCTGCTCTTTGGCCACTGTTTTGGAGGCACTCGACAGAGATGTTGTTGAGTGTGCCACTCTGTTTCTGGCCACATTTAATTTAGGCCTTACTCTTAAGGTTGGCACACAGTTTGAGCTCAGTTGCAAGATTCCCTATGGGAGGGGTAGGCAAAATCTGGCCTGCGTGCCAAATCCGGCCCACCAGGCCATCCTATCTGGCCCATGGAGCCCCTAAAAATTTAGAAAATGTATATTTATTTGCCCCTGGCTGCCTGTCAAAGCTGATGGGAGACAGGGGAAATAAGACCCAGGGGGAGCTGCCAGCAGGATTAAGCAGCCAGAGCAGCAAATCCAGCCCAGCCCCCCACCCAAACCCCAGGCAGAAGCCTCTACCTAGCAGGGACTTCTGGAGGCTTCTGGCCTGGGACTGTTCCTGCCTCCCTGAGCCAAGGGAAATACAGATGGGGGGGAGGGGGTGATTGCCCCAGTCCTCAGGACCAGCTGGGTAGCTCCTGTGGTTCCACTGCTGAAGCTGGGAACCACGTGGTGCCGGCTGGCAGGAAGGAAGAGGGAGGAGTGGGGAATTGGCTGCAGCAGGTGGGGAGAAGGGGCAACGAGCCGATGTGCAGAGCACAGCAACAACCGGGTGGGAGCATGGGGCCTATGCTTGTGCACCAGGGACAACACAGGCAGGGCCCAGAGCAGGGCAGCAGGAGAGTGGGGCCAGGCTGGCAGGGGCTCTATGGAGCCAGGCTCTCTCCTCTCCCTACTTAAGCAGCACAGCCCAGCTCCATAGACCCTCTGCCAGCCTGAAGCCCACGCTCCTGCCGCCCCACTCTGGGCTTCATAGTTTCAAGGGTCGGAAGGGACCTGAGCAG
>NW_017729032.1:263404763-263409392 GCF_001723915.1 Gavialis gangeticus | reverse complement strand
CTCTTACCTGTTTGTCCGCTGAGCTTGCCGGTCCAGGCTTCGTTGGCGCTGACCCCAGTACACTGGCATGGGCCTCATGCTTCTGCCTGGCTGTCACTGCACACTGCTCGCTGCCCCTTCCCCCACCTGCCGCAACCATTTCCCCACTTGCCCCTCCCCACCGACCCAGTCTGCCAGCCACTCCGGCACCATGTAGTTCCCAGCAGCAGTGCCAGGACCACAGAAGCAGCTGGGATGTGGTGCCAGAGCAGCTGAGGGAAGTGGGGGGTGGCAGGGTGGGAACAGGGAGAAGGGCAGAAGTGGCAGATGGGGGCAAGTGGCAGTGAGTAGAGCATGGGGCCCATGCCAGAGCCCTGGAGCCAAAAGCAGCAGAAGGAAGCAGCAGAAGTACAGGGGCAAACCCCCCCTCCACTCAAGCCACAGCCCCCCCCCGCCACCCCCCCCCCCCCACATACACCCCTCCATTCCTCACACCCATACACCCCCCCAAAAAAATCACACACACACACCCTTCCCCACACCCCACATATCCACACAAACCAATACACATCTTCCCACCCACACCCTCCTGCAATATACAAGAGTAAGACTTCAGTATAATAGCTTAAAATATCACCTCTAATTATACTACAGGAACCTGTAAATCAGGACAAAAACATTGTTTGAAATGAAATTAATGAATGCTGTAATACATTTGATTTTTAGAATATAATTTGGCATTTTTCTGGTTCAGAAAAACCCCTTGCTTTTGGAAGTAATTCCGGGGGGGCAAGGGGAGGGGCTTCTGGTGGCAAAGGTCAGGCGTTAGAGGGCGGGACTTCTGGTCCCAAGATGGCAACCAGTGGGGTAGGGCACCTGTCAAGGGGCGGGGCTACCCATGTGGCCCTTGATGGCTTGCCAAAACATTTGCCCACCCCTGCCCTGTAGGCTCACCCAAGATAAAAATAAAGCCCAAGTTTTAATTGCTTTTTAAAACCAGGTTAGGTCTCTCCAGTTCCCTCATCTAAGTTGAGAACACACCTACTTCTGCACTGTAATCAAACAGCATGTCTGTCCGTGTAAAGGTACATCTCTTGGGGGAAAGTTTTTGCAGCACATGCTGAGGCCTAAGACCTAAGGTGAAGGGGAGGCTGACTGAGTGGCTCCATCACGAGCCCAAAAGATGGTGGTTTGTGTAAAAAGCCAGCACAAAAATTTTCTTGGGGAAAACCATGAGGAACAGAACTCAGTCAAAGTAAAACATGCATCAATATATTTACTAAATTAATTAGCATTCTATGTTTGGCTGAAATACCTTTTGTAACATTTTATTTACCAAATGATTAGCCAGATAAGTGCTAGACATTATTATTTTACAGTAAGACTGACTTGTTTTTTAAAACCTACTCCTGTCCATCTTTAGCTAAGGTTTGAGTTATCCCATTGAAACTTCAGTCTGAATTCTGATTGGGAGGGTCATCAGACAGGCTCAGCGGAAGCAGACACAGGTACATTTGGAGTCCTTTGGAGAAAAAAGAGGATTGTTTCAAAAGAGCAAAAGTTGTAACACTCTTATGTAGCAAAATGTTGACCAGAGATGAAGTAGTGTTGCTTTTGCTACATTTGTATTATTCTCAGCTCTTTCACACATAACAACTGCTATGATTTTGAAATGTTCCCCCCTTGAAAAGGTTTCAAATGTACCTGCGTCCACACCAATAATGTTATTATGCTTTTGGTTCAATAATGAGTAGTAGTTTTGAAGTAATTTCATCATTACATTCCTTCATCATGGGGTCCCAACTCAAAACTACCCACTTGAGTATGCCAAATTATGAGGGGGAAGGTTTTTCAAAATCCAAATCTTAAATCAACTTTTTCAGCATCTGTTACAGAAAGCCCTGGAACTGAACCAACCCACACTTGGGAACTAAGGAGATTGTGATCCAAATCCAAATGTTTATAGCTCAGTCCTACCCCTGAGATAACCAAAGCTACTGGCCATAGATACAGAATACTGTTTGGATTCATTCCCCCTAAGAGATACTTTTCTTTCTTTCCTATGCACTAGAATAAAAATAGCTTTCATCTAAACCTACAGTGTGAACTTTTATACCAAAACATAGCCTAACCCCTTAATGTGTGAGCTATATTTGGGACAATGTACCTTAAGCACAGGCTTGTGAACACCATCTTGACTGGAAGATTCTACCCACCTTAGCCACCAGCATAGTCACATTAAAAGAAGTGTCCATCCATGGGAATAAACTCTTACTTTTCCATGGTAATATAGGGCCAGATTGTGTTTGGCTCTGTACAAGAGGGAAATGCACAAAGAAATGCAAATCTCAAACATCCCAAAGAGAGAAATAAGGAAATATAATACTGATGAACCAATGGCAGAATCTCTCTCTCTATGCGCCCTAGAGGTACAGCAGGAGGATCAGCAATGCAGGTTTCTCAATACTGATGTGAAATAACATGTCCAATCGTTGGTCAGACGGTGTTTTTAATGCTAACCTATTGCTTAATGTTCACAATAACATAAGCCACTTTGCAATTTAGATGTATGATAATTGACTGCCTCAGAAGAACTGGGATAGATTTCTTCTGGCCCTGTCACTGACCTGCTATGTGACCTTGAAAGAGTCCCTTCACTTGTATGTGCATCTCTCTCACTGTGTATCTTATTTTTTTAGATTATAAGAGACTTGGGGAAATGACTGGCTCTTGCCGAGGAGTTGAAAAGCACCTAGTACAATGACTTGGGAAATACAGTCTTAGTTGGGACCTCTAACTGCTGCTACAACTCTATAATAAATTTGGAAGCATGAAAGACAATATTTTATTTAAGTAGAAAGAATTCTGGTTTTCTGGATGCACCTTTCAATTTTCCTATTAATTTTTCCTGTTTATTTGTACATTTTAGCACCTGGTGGTGTTCTGTAGCTGCATGATGGTTCCTCAGTTTACCAGGTCTCACATTAAATGTCATATGCTGTGCACTTCCTCATGAAAAGTAACAGAGAAATTTTACTTTAAAAATATTCATACAGTTATATAGCCTCAAGAAAAAAGCACTCATTTTACAGCCTATGATAAAAAAAAGCCTATAAGTCAGTCTAATTCAAGTGGACATAACCTCATAGGACCGAGAAAACTTAGAGAAGCTAGTCAGTCCAGGAGCCATAGATAAATAAGTAGACTCCCACTTGTTTCCTTTTAAAGCACATCCAGATACTGTGAACTCAACCTGGGTCACACTATTTTTTAGTAATTTTTTTTTAAATGCACAGTTATGCTATAATGCTTTTTCCCTCTGTTGTTGCCATACTGGCTTTGATCGCAGGCAGTGAGCATCATGTGATTTATCCAAGATAATAATTAGAACATACAAATGCAATTCATTTTTAAGAAACCCAGTAAACAGCTTTGGATGGATGTACACCAAAATTCATGAACCTGGGCACACTCAGCAGCTCTAGATCCTGCTCTTCCCCCTAGGGCAACAACAGGAATTTTCCTATTTCACAGATGGAGCAGAAGAAAGCCCCTCATGCAGAAAAGGCCTGTCCAATGAGTAGGAGTCTACCTAAAATTACGGGGGGACTTACCAATTTTTGTGGGTTGATCACAGCCTAAAGCTCTAATTCTGCAGTTATTTCACAGCCACCCTGCCCCCCAGCAGTGATTGGCAGAGAGGCCCTGGGGGGGCGAGGAGGGGTAAGGAGGCAGCCACCATCTTGCCTGCTGCTCTTCGTGCCACCCCACCAGCCAGCACCTTCCCCTTCCAGCAGCAAAAATAACTGGCTCCCACTGGGAATCCAGTATTTTATGTTTATTAATTTTTCAGTTGTTGGTGGTGATCTTGCAAATATCACAGACAATCCTGGATTTCTCTATTTCCAGGAAATCTGCAAAACTGCTAAATAGGATCTCTACCAATGACACTCATAGTCAGAGGAAAAACTCACTGACTACAATGAACTTTGGACAAGGACAAAGACCTTGAAAAGTCACGGTCTTCTTTCCAGGTTACCTGTGAAATTTGTATTGGATTCACGTCAGATATTAGTAGGGAAAGGTGGACACAAGAAGTATGTATTGGCCATGACCCCAAAACTTGTCTTTGTGAATTAACAAGCAAGCATTAAGTGTCCTAGCTACATACATAGTTTTTTTGGAGTGAGACTGCTATGGCAGAGCACAGAAAAATAAAGGGAATAAAATAAAAAGTAAAGAGATAGAAATCCCTAAAGAAGCTTCCTTTCTTCCTCTTTAAAAAAGGACAGCTATCTTCAGACCCAGATGTAAACAAGAAGGAAACTCATGTACCCTAATCTGAATTTCTTACAGTAGCAATACTGTAGCATGATCTGAATGGACAGACTATTTTATTTATGCTACAGAAATCAGCACCCCATTGTTCAAAGACTCAAAGACGCCATTTGTGTTTTTGTGCATTTCATGCAGGATCTTTGGCACATGCCTTGGCCTCAGAAACTTTATTGAGAGAAAGAAGTTTCCATCAGAGTCTTGAACATCCATTTTAAACAAATACTTTCAGTGTTATGGCCACTTTATGACCTGGCACCAAAGGTTTGGCCTTTGCATATAAACTCCCCCTCCTCCCCACCCTAACCCCCCCCC
>NW_017729032.1:263402308-263404499 GCF_001723915.1 Gavialis gangeticus | reverse complement strand
CCCCCCCCAAAAAAAACAGAGATAGCAGTTTGAACAAACAGCAATGATCAAATGTACCATGTTCAAGACATGATGTCTATAGCTCAACTGATTAAAGATCTCTCTGTTCATTCTATTTCATACACATTTTAATGCCTCTCTCCATTCTATCAGTACAAAAAATATGTAAGACAAGCTACAGGATTCACCATCTAGCCAAACCTGTGCAGAATGGTTGTTCTTCAGGCCCTTCAGAAAATTGGCTATCCAAGCACACATGGAAGAGCTCAGGGACTGAGATATTTACAGGAGAAATGTTTTTAGTTTGCATGTGGTTGTTAGCTCAGCCTTAATTTATTATCCATTAAGCATCTGACAGTTGTAACCCCCAATTACCAAAAGCAATGCTTCGTAGCAGTGTCACAGCTTCTCTGTGCTGACTTACCTCTGAGTCTGAAGTATTTTAGATGGTTGGCAATAGCTTCCTCAACTGTCTCATCAGGACATATTTTAACTCCACTGGGAAACATGATGGACCTCTTCCTTCGAAGCAATGAATGTCGGTTGAGTTGTTCCATTTCTGAGACGTCAGCAAGTCTTTTAGACTCAAGGGACAGGGAGGGACTTCCTAATCGCCAGCTATTGCTCTGAGGTGTTGGTGCAGCATCCTTCACCTGGGCTTTTTCTGCAGTTGGATAAGCTTCTGCTGAAAAATTAAATCCTATGTAAGCATTGCAACTGAGATGGTTACATCCTGATCTCTGGGCAATACAATCAGCAGTCATTGACTCAAGTAAGCCATCCATTGACTCCTGGGTGAAGTTTTAACTAAGGACCTTAGAATTTGGACAAAAAGGCCACGTTCTTTGGATATTCGTGTACAGTATTTTTTTTTTTTAAAAAGGGGCCAAATTCTCTTCTCAGGTGCACCTTGCTATTTACAAAGGAAGTTGCATTTGTCTCTCTCATTGATTTCAGCTGCTTGGCAAACCTCCCCCTGATCAAGGGAATGTATGTTGTTTGGGTCATCCAGCAATTGGTCTCATACAACCACAACCCAAAAGCTTAATTCAAGATGACCTCAATATTTTACTTTCAAAAACAAAACTGTTCTATGGTTTGAATGTACACCAAGCTTGTGAATTTAGCACTGGCAATGTGGAATATGATGCATCAACTATCTTGGAGTTCAAGACCTTTCTTGACACACAAGACAGGACAAGCCTCAGCACTTTAAGTGTCCCTCAGACTACTGTCCCAACCCTGCTCCTCTCTGGACCTGGACAGACCACTTCTAATTTACTTCTGAGAGACCACAGAGCCACAAAAAGCTATCCCTATTGAGCACAGGGATGCCAGCTTTGTTTTTCCATTAACAAGCCTTCCGCCCCAACCTCTGACACAATGGCTTAATCAGGTTCTATTTTGAAAATTGTTAGCTGCTCTGAAGCATCCTGACAAAGGACAAGAGGCATGAAGGCTATGGTCTTGTAAATATTAATGCCTGCATTTAACCTTACACATGAAGTCAAATAAATAACAGATGCAACCTGGTAAATGCTTATGGGCTTGCAGGGTCAAAACTAAAATAAGGGAAGAAACTGATTAATGTAAGGCTAACTGGTGTTCTCCGATAGAGAGCTATTTTCCTACAAAACTGAAAGGATTTTTCAGCTGTTCCCCTCCCTCAGAAAAAGAGTTAATGATTTCAGAGAGCCTGCTCAGTTTGTCAGCAGAGCTTTCTATCTTACAGAGAAGTGATTCAAAATGAGTTTAGATAGTGAAGAGGAAGAACAGCAGTAGACCATAATCACTCGCACAGGAACTGTGGTTTTATTTATTTCTATAGTACTTTTTGTTCCCAGAAGCTTTCCAAACTGTCATCTTAGTTCTGTCATTAAGGGCAATAGAAGCTGACTTCAATAAGGATAGGATTGAATTGTGCCTATTTTACATATACACCACCAACATGCATCCATGGCTGATGGAAGTCCACAGCCACATTGTATGTAACATGGAGGAGGAAAAGACAATATTGAATAAGACAACTGTGGCAAACCCTACTCTTAGTGATACCGCCGGATCTTCAATACCATCCGGAACAAACAAAACCATTCCTTATAATCTTTGCATCGTAAGCTATTAAGAAAAAAGCAACATGCAAAAAAAAGAAAGAAAGGAAAAAAAAAAGCCCTTTTAGTGTCATTTCATG
>NW_017729032.1:263384505-263397308 GCF_001723915.1 Gavialis gangeticus | reverse complement strand
CCCGCCACAGAAGCTAACCAGGAAGTATACAATACCTAACCTAGGCACAGTGGATAGAATAAAAAGCAACATGCAAAAAAAAGAAAGAAAGGAAAAAAAAAAGCCCTTTTAGTGTCATTTCATGTCTCTTACCAGCTGGGAAAGATTACATCTGAAAACTTAACCTGTGGCTAGATTGTTCTCAGTTAAAACAACATAAAACTACAATGTTCCCCTTGAAACCAATAAAATCACCCCAGATTTGCACTGCTATTATGGTATAGAATATGACACTACAGCTCTCCATGTTACTATACTTTCATTTGCCCTAATTAAAAGCAGAGACCTATTTTCATTTTCATCTACTTATATAATTGAACCACTGAAAATAGACTAGAAAAATGCAGATAAGAGTTTTGTGTTACCTGTAAATACCTGACGATCTCCTCCAATCAGTACAAAGAGCAAAACACCCAGATGGATTTTCCACGGAAAGCTGAGCATAGTTATTCTGACTAAAAAACCCAAAAAGTGAGGCGTTAATAAAACAATTCTCTTTTAACAGAGCAAGTTGCTTTGAACCCGTTCTGAAACATTCAAGAGCATTCCCTTCTTGAAAATATTCTGATGTCACATGTAATTGCTTTTGATAAAAGGGTTAGTATTATTTAAACAATAAAAGTCAGCCAAAATGTCCCAGAGATGATCTTCTTTTCAAAGAAAGCATTCCCCTTCATTTCAGAAACAACCAAAGGTGCTGAAAAAGAAAGCTCCTTGGAGTTAGCAGATGGACTGAGGAGACAATTTTTTAATTTTAATCTGGCCAGCTAAGCTCTTTACCAGAGCTTGTCACACCGTTAACGGGCAGTCTAAACAAGGACAGTACCTTTCACACTTAATAAGAACATTTTTCATTGGCTCAATTTCCTCTCCTTTTTATTTTTTTTTTTAAACATGCTGGCCGAACTATAACTTCAAGTTAATATCTACATCCCCCATGATCTTCCTTATGAGCATCTTTGCTTCTCTTCTGCACATGTAGTTAAAATATTTGAGGTTTACAAAAACAGGATGATTGGCTTAGATCGTCACACCCATGTAAGTAGCACCAAAGCAATATTTCTTTGCTCTCTTATTTTTTTAACTGGCTTTACTAACAAAGCACTGCAGTACGAGATCAGACTAATGCAGAGAAACTTGTGTTGTTGTAACACTGTCCTTTACATAATCAGAATGGCTACTCCCCCTCCCAGAGAAGTGTTTGGCTCTCTTTCATCCCTAGTTAAACCTCATCCAACATGAGCTGTAAAAACAATACACCTGTACAGATACCAACTCTAGACAGCTGTTCAGTTAGTAAGCGAATGACTGCAGGTGTATTAAGAACACACAATAAGGCAAACGGGGCTCTCCCTTTGCAAGATACAATGGTGCAGCAACAGAATCGATCTCAGGATTCTTGCTTTGTGAGATGGAAGCTTAGCACAGAAGTGATAACGTCATGATGCCTTACCAAGTTAGCGAGTTCATTCAGATTGTAACAACAGTAATCAGTAGTCAAAGATTTCTCTTAATGTATAGGTTTCCAAACCATGGACTGTTAGAGTATTTGCTGGAGATCTGCAGAGAGCTGGCTTGTTCCACAGGAGACTATTTCCTTATTTAAAACTGTTACGCTGCAGTAAAACTAAAAAAAAAAAAAAGGTGCTCCTTAGTTTAGGAAGGTTACTTTTTCATTAAAAAATTGTGTTTATTACAAGGATATTATGCAGTCCTGAACAGAAGGCCCTCTGCATGATTGCAAATGGAAAGGGAGATGCATCCATAAACTATCAAACTACAAGAATAAGGTCTGCACTGTGAACAAATTGGAGAAACTCTGCCTTAAAAACTTTAATAATATAGACAAAAGCAGAATATGGTGAAGGGAACAGGCCCAGAAGGCGATCATTTAAAGGGTTGGCTGCCAAAGAAAAAAAAATTTGTGACAAAAATGACTCAGGGCTAGAAGAAAAAAGTGTAAGGAAAATAGAAGTATCACAGAAAAACTCTGTTGAAATGTTGACCAAATGATGACTGAAGGCTACAAATGTAACCCCTTCTATAAGCCTTCACATACTTCAAGGAAGAGAAGTGCTCTGGGCAATGCACCAAGGCCTATAACTAGAAGTAAACAGATTAATTAAAACAAAGGGAAAACTAGAAAATATGTCTTAGCAGTGAGATATGTTAGATTCATGGTGACATTGTCTCCCAAAATTAGATGACACTATTGTCAAAAGACAAAAGCAGACTAGATGGACCACTGATCTGATTACACATATAAATCCTCATTTCCCATATGAGACCTACTTGCACAATCCCTACTGTGACTGCACTTTACACGTGGGTGACACAAAGACCCAGAGTTCTCCACAAATTAGATCTTCCAAGTTTTCCTACACTTTTGTTGGTTTTGGCACAGGTAAGGTTTGAGCAAGGTTGGGGGGACATACTACAGTGCCAGGTTATTAAACACCTCATGCCAATAGTTTGAAAGTGCAGATCCTCAGCAGGCAAGTCAGCAAACTTCTTATAATGCCAATTTACACTAAATGAAGATCTGGCTCCAAATAGTTATTGCAACCACACGCATTACTGAAAACACATTAACCATCATTTTAAGGTATTTTACCATAAGCAAAGCAATTAATAATTTGAAAAAACGAATCTCTCTCAAGTACTATTGTGCATTTGAGAAGCATGACAGCTTAAACAAATTTGATTATAAAAACTACATTCATGCTGAAAAGATCTATTGTAAGCATCAGTTCAGGTTTTATGGGACAAGATTCAGGTGGCACCTCAGATTTTAAAATTAAAAAAAAAATAAAGCATATTTACTGTCATTAAACTTTAAATCCTTAAATACGAAGTTTTTGTGTGGGGAAGGAGAGGGGAGGGAAGAGGAAGGAAGGGGAAAGGGTTGTCTTTATGTACACAACCGTCTAGTGAATGCATTACCTCAACCTTCTAGCCCTGGTCAAAGAATAGAAGATTGTTGTTTCCCAAGGTCTTAAGAAAAACTCAACTGCTTACAGAATGAAGCAGTTGTGAATTGTAAAGATTTGTAATGGCAATCATAAATAATAAAGGCAAAAGTATTATTATTTAACATTATGTGAAGCAAAAGGAAGTATAGGTTTTAGGCCAGCATAAATTCAGGATTGCTTTTAGGTCTCCTTGAAAAAGAAACAAATATCACTGACTATGTTTTAGACCTAGCATGTTTTAGCTTCATGTCTTGCTTGTTTTTGTCTTTGACATGCATTTAAAGACTTAATAAGGCAGGCCAAATGTGTAAAACTAGTATAGAATGGTGTTATTTGTGATTGGAGACTACAGCTAAAGTGGACTCTGGTTATCGCTGCTTAACTAAGTAACTTACCGTATTTTATAAAGGTGATTTTTTTAATTTATTCTTTGATTTTACCATAACCCTACAGATATTCTATCTTAGCAGTAAACACGATTAAAGATATTCTGAGAAAAACATTGTGTAAATATCAGTATTTTACTCCTAAAACTTTCAGGGTCAGAAAAAAAAAAATTCCCTGAACCATTTCCAGCCAAACCACTTAGGATAAGAGTAGCAGAAATAATTAGAAAGGGAACAATTAGTTGGTTTGGCAAGACTTCTGACGTGTGCTATTTTAATGAAGCGTGTGTGGTATGCATAATTTTTTTTGGCATACACCAGAAACCTGTTGAATGTATAATCATAAATGCAAACACAGTATTATATATATATATATATAATTTTATTATAGACACAAAACAAAAATTCTTACTTTCAGCCTTAAAAATACAAAGAAGGTATAGAAAAGTTTCAGCTACAATTTCTGTGGAGTGAAAGAGATTATCAAGTATCAGAACAGAAACAAGCAAAATATACATCCAAATCAATTAACAATTCTAAGACCTGAGTTTCTGCTCCTTCTCTTCTCCCATTTCTGTCAGTGTCTTAACTTGTTGGTAAAAGTCTTGGTAATCAGCCACTAAACAAACTTTTTATTTATTAGGCTCTTACAAGTTTAGCAGCAAGGAGGGTCAGGGGAGGGAGGAGCAAATAAAGTCTTTCCACACTTCCATTTCTGTAGTTTAGTATTTGCCAAGCATTCAGCAATGCTTCCTTAGCTTGCATGTGTAGCACCAGAGATTGCCTGGTGGTTTCCTGCCCAAGCACTAGTCAGCGCTAGGACCACTCACCTGATATCAGATGAGATTGGGGATGCTCAGGCTACCGCTATTATAGGCCTACATGCTTTATGCTACATCTTAATCACTCTCAGTCATATATTACTGTAAACTTTTTAATTAAGAAAAAGTAACTGGGAAATGAAAGCCAACTAGATAAATCTAACCCTTCAAAATGTAGCTCACCAAAAAGGATTCCAATGGACAAGCCTAATTTTGAGTCTTTTTCTTTAAAATTGTTGATCTATTTATCATTTTCAATAAACAAACACAAACTAAACCATGACACCTGCATTTTCACCTTGGATGGCATTTTCAGCAGTTGATTAGTTTCGTTTGGGAACATTTTCCATGTACCCTTGTAAAGTCTTTGTTCCAATCTAGGCTACTAAGCGTAAACATAGAAACATAAGGTGTTTGGTCCTTGGGTGTGTGAACCAGCATCTATCCTCCTGCCATAACTAAGATGAGAATTATGCTGGTCTGCTTCTGTCCTGTGCACCCATGTCCCTCTCACTCTCTCCTTCCTTGTACAGTATAGTACCTGTCCACTGGAATGAGCCCATTTCAAGGTCAAGGCCCAGAAATTCAGTCTTGGGTAGGCCAAGCGAGGGCACAGCAGGTTTACATTCTCCAGACCAGTTGACGAACTCAGCAGGCCACAGACATTTAACTCCCACTTAATTTTGTCAATGTCAGTCTTCTGATGCTTTCCAAAGGCTGGTTCCGCTGGGTTGCTCTTGTCAGCTTCTGCAATTGCTGTTAAAACCTTCTCAGAAGACACCGCTGAACTTTTCTGAAATCTGTTCACTGGTGGCCCAGCATAGCCGAAGTTTGGTGATTCTTGGTTTAAAAGCAGCTATACTTTGTATATAGCATGAGTTTCTAAACCCTAGTGAAGCACCCTGGTCCCAATATTATATGTTCAGAGTATAACATTTTGCAATAACTGTACTCTTTGAACTAGCATTAGACTTCAGGGTGCATATCTGCTAAACCTGCGCTTGGAACTGGACATGGAGGGGGTAGGAACTATATGGGCGTAAGTGGCTTACCAGTTTGACCTACAAGGTAAGTTAGAGCATTCTCAGGGAAGCTCTAATTTCTGCTGTGTGCAGTGATCCATAAAGGGTGACTGCAGAAAACAGGGATATAGCCAAAGAATAGTGCCCGGTAACCTTTTACATCCATCACATGAGAAGGAGGTACAGGGATGCAGTGACACCTCAGCTAATCACTTGAGCCAGCTTTGAAAACTGCATTGTGCCAGCTGGCTGGCAGCAAGCAGCTTCGGTGGGCCCAAAAGTCTGTCTTAAAAATAATCTGGTACCTTTTCAAGCAAGGAACCGTGAACTTTTCAAATGCTTTTTTAAGAACTCAAGCACAACTACAACAGCTTTGTTCAAAATGAATTAGATAACCCCAACACTGGGGTTAGAAATAGATATGTACTGGGTACGTGAATTAAAAGTGAAAAGCTCTCCTTGCTTACAGTTAATACACTGGCTCTTCAGCAAAACTGAAAGGGAACAATCAAGTCCACAACTTTTAAAGCTTTTTAATTTCAAACACACTGGCATTCCTATTACACATTTCCATCATTAATCTATAAAGGATTCATAAGGTGGTGTTATAAAAGCTGGCTAATAAAAAGACTAGATTACCTTTGAAAAAGTGTACAAACACATCAATCTAAAGAAGCACAAATATTATTTTATGGTGGGAATCAATTAGTAATGCAGAAAAAAATGTATTTATAATTTTAGTGGGATCACCAGGAAAAATATGCATCAATTGAAAAGGCATAGTAAACAAGTACTATTCACATATCTTTACTTAATCTTTTATCCATCTGAACAATAAATAAACAAAAAAATCCCTTAGGTCTATAGTAATGTTGATACGATGGCTAGGGAGACAAAAGCTACACAGGCTTATGGAGGCTAAGAGCGATGATCTATGCAACTAAGAAAAGTTGCTCAATGGTCAAAAGAAACTAGAGTTAAGCGCTGAAATGTGTATTTACTGCTTCAATTAAGCTAACTGCAGGCAGGTAGAAGGTAACAGCCCTCAGCCAGCTAATAAGCCTATTTTTAAATGTTTTTTCTTCCCCCTGTAAGGCAACTCCTGGTGTGAATAATAATGCTAAGTGAAAAAAATGAACAGCAGTGACCAACTCCTCCTGCTGCTCTAATTAAGAGAATGGCATTATAGTGATATATACCAGCTGAAGATCTGTTCCTAAATCTGGCTACTGGGACTATCTGTCACCCTTAAGGACCTCCCTTAACTTTCATTTTAGCTCTGCCATTCACTTTCAGCTTTCAAAGCTGAAATGTCACTTTAAGGCTGTGATTAAAATGTAGTCCTTTCAAAGGCAACTGCAAAATGTACTTCTTTACCATGGAGAACAGGGGAAAGCACCCTAGGTGACCATGTACTAAAAGGTTATTAAAACTTTCTGGGGCTAGTTTCTCTTCGAAAATGGCATAAATATCCATCTAGCCAATCACTTGTTAGCTTATCACATAAAAGGCCCAATCCAAACCTTCAGTACTTTTACTCAGTGTGATTCAACATGACTAAGTAAAACTCCAATAAGTAAAACTTCTAAATATAGACTTACTTGTTTGCCAGCTTGGGCCCAAAATACCTATGCACATTTTTAAGACACATTACAACCCTGAATACAGCAGGCCTTTGGAGTAAAGCCATGTGCATACAGTTCTCATTAAAGCACCTAAAACCAATTTGAGACCGACACCTGATTACCTTGTGGACAGAAGTCTCATCGCATCAAAGACATACAAGTCAGGCAGGTAGGGTTTACTGCACTGTCTGGCTTTTGCACCAGGATACATCCATAATTTAAAAGCACAAGCTTTTTCCAACCTGTGGTTAAGAAAAACTATACTTGAAAATTCAAGAAAGGAGTCCACATTTCACCTGCAAAGGCTTCAAGCTTTATCCTGAAGCAAATGCTTTCAGTTTCCTTATAAGTTAAGTTTTATGATGGAAACACTAAAATAGCGAGCTCAGCTCTCAACAGGCATGCAGCTATTCATGTCAGAAAGTATAAACAAATAATAATAAAAATATATCAAAAGAGATATCTCTAAAGAGATTCATTACTATATTCTTAAAATAAAGAAATACACAGTATTCATACTATATATGAGAACTGCAAGGCAGAGTATTACAACATAGGGATGAGATCTTCTCACCAAGCATGACGACTATATGTTCACTCAAATCTGAGTTGTGTGCATGTGCACACAACAGTGAGGAACAGACTCTACAGGATTAAAGAACTTTCCCATCTTTGTGGTACATACCTCTATGCTGCTCTCATATACCAAATAAAAATTCATTTAGGCGAATATTTGTTAATTTTAAATTACATATTTACACTGTATCTACAAAGCCTCAACCCAAACCCCACATCCTACAATTCAAGCAAAAAGTCCTGGAACAAATTTACCAACAGACAAACAAAAATACTATGTGGTTTTCCTTTTTTGCAAAGCAGGCACAACCCAGGTGCTGCTAAGCAGTTTTCCAGTCACACTGTACAGAAATGTCTCTTCCAGGTTTGCCAGAGCAGATTCTTTAGCTGCTGCTGCCACCTTGCTGTCGCAAGTGCAATTGCAAGATGAGATCTTGAATTTCTTCCCTTTTGTTTTTCACCACCCGACGAGGGAACCAACGCTCCAAGTGCATGGGCTGCTCAAAGTTAATGATAGGATTCTGGTGACAGAAAGAGAGAAGTTTATAGCAAGGATCTTTAAAGAGATCTTTACTCAAATAACAGCTTTCCCACACAATCTCCAAAGTGTGCCACTGCTGAGAATGGACAGCATTATAAAACCTTTTGCTAGGGAGGAGGACTGTAAATGAAGAGTTTGTCACATATAGGCTCCTGCAAGTTGTGCAAACTGAATGATGAAGAAGAACTAGCATAATAAGCCCATCTGTCTCCCTTGATGGATTCTTGGCTAGTGAAGAAATAAGAATGACTCTGGAGTTCAGGACACCAGTGGGAGAGACTGTAGGATAAGGGTAAGACTTTTTGCCCTGTGGCACCAGAAACCATGCTTGGGATAGATTGCCTGCACTGGTACTGTGCCCAATGTTCCACAGTCCACTTGCAGAAATGGAGAATACATAGAGTGCAGTGGGCCCTAATCACCTAGGGTTGCCTGGAGGCCACAAATTAGCTGCCACAAACCCAGAATTGGGGGCTAGGGGGCAGTGGGGAATGCAACTTTAATTACCTTCCTTCACTAGAAGGAAACTGTGATATCCACGTGTTACATTTTAATGGGGGGGGGGAAAAAAAGATAAGAGTATAAAAAAGCACCTGATGAAATTACTAGGAAATTAGCTGTTCAGAAAGAATTATACTGAACTTCAGCTCATGCCTATGCAGCAGCATATATTTCTCTGCACAAAGACTTGCCAGAGGGCTGAGGCGCAACCCATGAGTTTATATGCAAAAGTCACTAGGTGAGAAATACAAGAAGGATAAGCACAGGCTCCAAACATGTCAGAACAGCTAGGAATCTTCAGGTAAGCCAGGGGAAAAACCAGTGTCACAGCCAGAAACCTCTACAAAGAGAGAAGTGGGAGGTCAGCTGCATAGAGCCTAGCTCCAAAACATCTGTTCTTAGGTTAAGAATGGATTTTCTCTTTGTTTACTCAAAGAGAATAATGCATTAACTCTGATTATTATACTTTTCAGAGACATTTGAGGATTTCAGTCAGAGTGACATAATTTTTTCCATACTGTACCTGGAAAAAGGCTTCCACATACTGCAGTAAATATACCCCACAATCACTGCTGTTATCCTGTTTAGGGACTCTAGGACAGAAATCAATCATTGTTGATTTGCCGAACTCCCGGTGGGTTTTTCGTTTAACTTCCCATTCTATTTCCAGGTACCTAAAATGAAAACAGGTTAGATAAAATATTCACATAATGATTCTCTCATTCAGCCCTTTTGAGGGTATTACTCAGAACTTTCCTAGAAATAGGAAAACATCACAAATTTTCTAATGGTGCAGTATTTTGTTATATATTATACTCCATTTAAGTGTATAACCTTCCAACTGAAAACACTACATGCTTACCTGGGGCATACACTTATTTGAACTTAAACTCATTAAATAATATACAGCACTGTTAATACTGTGGTACCGGCAGTCCTAAACTGACTAGCTTCCTTCATTTAAAAGACTTTTGATGGCTCCTTCCCTTTCTCTGTTTCTGATGCAGTTATATGGAGTATAATTAGTACAAAATAGTTACCATTACAGTTAGCTTGTTAATGGAGTGCAGTTAAGTTACTAAGATACTGAAAAATCATGAATTTAAGCAGTCTGTGCACTTAATCAATATGCAGACAAATGGAGTTTGTTAACTATGAGCCACGTTCAACAAACAGGAACCAGCTCTGTGTAAAGTAGTTAAGCAAATTATGTACTTGTCCAGCATTCAGGTAAATAAAGTACATCATATTCATGGATGTCCCTACCAAATTATTTACATTAGGCATGTCACATATATGATCTGTGGGTTGGATCCAGCCCATGGAGCTGCCTCATTAAGACCAAGGTGTGGTAAGCTCTGGGCATGGCCTACTGAAAAATGTGGGGTCCTGTGGCCCCAGTAGACATGGCCGTTGAGACCACGGGGCTGTGCAGCTCAACATAGACCTAGGAGACCCTGTGGTCTTTTGGGACATCTATACATGTTCCAGGGTGGAGGTAGGGGGTGGTGTTTTAATTAGAGCAGCTCACAGGAACTGCTTTAATTAAAATGCCCAAAGTGTCTTGTGTACTCAGCACCCCACACTTTAACTAAAGCCTGCTCAACAAGCTTTAGTTAAAGTGCCCCTGCTGCCATTTTGAAATGTGGGGATGCTGAATACGTGATGGTGAGGCTGCTGGAGCATTCTAATTAGAACGCGTCAGAGCAGGCATCCAACCTGTGTACAGACACCCTGGGGCCTGCTGCTGCTTGCACCCTTCTGCCAGATCAAGTACCCAACTAGCCCATAGCTGCTTGCCACAAATGCCACCCCCATAGCTGCCATCACTGCTGCAGCCATTGCAACTGTGGTGGCCACCTCATTCCCCCAGGCCAGATCCAGCTCAGGACCCCAAGCGAGTTTGACACCCGTACTTTCTATAATGTTTGAGACAGCCATGGTAGATGTAGTCTTATGGAGAAGGCAACTCTGATCAGCTCCCTGTACAATGGTTAATGAAGCCATTAAGACACTTTGGAACTTCTTAAACCCATACACCTCAAGAAACTGTAATCATCCTGTAAACTTCATGTTGGCAGCATACCAGTATATATGGTATACACTATAGCTTTCAAGCTGGCAGGCAGCCCTTTTTATAATTTATCCACAATGCTTCAGGGATTGTTGTAATTTACAGATGTGTTAGGCTGGCCACAAGGAGGCTTCCCTGCTACCTTCTGACACCAATAAACTGAAAGGATCCAGAGTTCAGATGAAAGTTGGCTTTGATTTACTGTGGACCTGACTGCCATCTCCTCCTACAAGAAACATGACAGGAAGGGAACCTGTGAAGAAAAAGTTCAAAGGTTCCTTTAGAAGAATTTTCTCCAGTGTTGGTGATGTGGAGTGAGGTTTGCCTCTCCCCGTTCACAGTACTATGTTCAGGTCCCAAACTTCATAGGTCCCACATCCCTGCAGGAGCATTTAATTTAAAACTACTTCACAATTCCCTGTGGCCCTCCCTGGCTTGTTGCTGCTATGCTCTACTAGAAACATGCTTACAAGACTCCTCCTGGCAGCAGCAACCTAGAGGTCTCTGACTAGGGGCATTCCAAAGCACAGTCTATTTACTTTTGAATAGGAGTCTGATGGTGGGAAGATTTTTAATGTCTATGTATGGATATTTGGCATCTAGGAAGTCCTGTGTGTGCCCAGAGCAGGAAGGTGATATCACAGAATTCACTGTCCCTTGACCAATCCCAGGACAGTGTGACCAGGGTTTAAATTGCACAGAGATGTAATCTGTGCATGCCACTAGGTCATCTTCTTTTTGCTGTATTTGCTTGAGTGAATACAACCAGTTTCAAGCTAGCTATTTAATATGGTCAATAAGGTGTTTATTTTAAAAAGATTTTGGGGGGCATTATATTAATTAGTTCTGTGCAAAACTACTGAAAAGATACAGTGTCAATACAGCTGTTGAAATGACACTATCCAAGATTACACAAAATCCTGTCATTTTTATCTGTAGCTTCTACACAGATACTTGTAGCAATGCTGCTATTCTAACATGCCATAAACCACTACTTCAACTCAACACAATCACCTCATATACAATTCTTCCCTCTGCCCCCCCCAGTACTTTCAATAAAGAATACTGAGTTTGCAGACTTCATTCCAATGCTCAACAGATAAAAAAAAAAGTCTAAACATATTCTTAGTCTTGCCTTCCAGGCTATTTATATGTGCTTTAATGCAATTAAAACAGTATGCCAAATTTTCAGCTAGCCAAATCTGGTATCATACTTCAACTCCTTGCAAAAAGGACAATCATGTAATCATGCATACAATGTTGCACCAGGGCAATTATTCACTCAAAAGAAATGAGCACTTTTTACAAACTGGCCATTTAAAAAGAACACTTGCAGATTTAAAAAAGAAACTTCTCATCTGTGTTACTAACAAAACACTCCTACTATTAAAACACAGAATTTGAAAAATCTGCTATTCCTTCTACCATTAATTTTTCCCCTAATGCACTATATCAGGGGTTGGCAACCCCCGGCATGCATGCTGAGCATGGCACGCAAAGCCATTTTCCAGAAGCTGTTTGTAGCCTCCTGGCTGCAGCTGGCCCAGGTTCTGAGTAGCTGCTGATAGCCACAGAGCCTGGGCTGCTCCCATCAGCCAACTGGGAGAATGGAAGTCCTGCTGCAACTAGCCTCTCTGTGCACTGCTGCTTTGGGTTGCACACGCTGTGCTCTGGAGGGCCCAGGGGAGGGCAGCAGGGCTGGGAGCGCAGTGTGTGCAACCCAGAGTGGCAGTGCACAGAGGGGCTGCACAGGAAAGCTGCCTGCTGCTGCAAGCTCCGTGCTGCCCTGGTCACACTTCCCCTGTGTGCACGGGAGCATCATGGATGCCACGCAGGGCTGTGCCGCTCACTGCTGCCCCTGCCTGCAGGGGAAGCATGGCCAGGGCTGTGGGGAGCTCGGAGAGGCAGGCAGCTTTCTGCGCCCCCCACTGAGCCCTGCCATGCTGAATTCCACACGCTGCTCTGCAGAAGCGGGGGCAAGGGCACCATCGCCAGTATCTGCTGCCTCCTTGGGGCTGGGAGGCAGCCAGGCCGGAGCAGCAGCAGCTGTTTGCAGCCTCCCGCCTGTAGTGGGCCCAGGTTCTGGGTAGCTGTTGATAGCCACACAACCTGGGCTGGGGGTCAGGGACTTTGGGTGTGGGGCAAGGGGCACAAGCAAGGCATCCTGCCATGTACCCTCTGCCCTTGTTTTGTTTTTCTGGCACTCTGGCACCTTCCAAGGTAGGCATGGGGGGGGGGGGGGGGGG
>NW_017729032.1:263381520-263384100 GCF_001723915.1 Gavialis gangeticus | reverse complement strand
TCCGGGGGGGGGGGGGGGGGGGGGGGGGGGGGTTTGGCACTCCAGCCAAAAAACATTGCCTATCCCTGCACTATATTTATCATGGGCAATGAAAAGGCTTGTCAGTTTTACTTCCATTTATTACATCCACACTGTAAATGTCACAGAAAAATGTTTATGACAAAACAAAAAACAATGCATTCATTTTTTTTTAACTAACTCATGGAAACTTTTCTACTGGACTTTGGTTTTACACAAATTCTTTGAAAAGTTGCAAATTGTAAGTTGGACTTAAAATGTCCTTCACAATGTTCATTTTCAAACCATTGTTACTCACTCTCTCAGGATCTGAACTGTGCTCTGCAGGGAACCTGCTTTCAAGGAATCTAAGATGAGTATACAAGGCCTGCAGAGAATGAAAAGAAAAAAGGTCAGCCTCATATTTCATTTTGCAGTGTCTAATTAAAGTTTGAGTGAGAAAGGAGTTTTAAAACTTTGTGACAGAACTTCAGTAGTAATATCAAGTAGAAAGATAAGTGACTGGCTGGGGAAGTCTGAACTGAGTGTGCTCATGGGTATTTTTATGATATGAAGACTTGAAGTAATTCTCCTAATATATTGAGTGTAGACATCTAAATGCTATTGCATTATGAAAGCACAAACTTACCTTTTACAAATTTTCTGTGGGTTGGAATCATTTAAGGAGCTCTGAAAAAAAAGTTACAATTTACAAGCAATATCCAGAAAAGGCAGAGAATTACTGAATACTGTCAGTCATCAACTGAAAACTGATGAAATAAGTTACTATTGTGGAATTGAATTTCACAGGTTCCTTAATCCCCTGGAAAGATGCAGGCTCCCAAACCAGCTGGGCACATGTGTAGCCACAGCCAACAGTTGTATAGAACCACTGAGGTGCTCCAACTGTTTGCCCTGGTGCTGCTTCTCCAATCAGTTCTATGGAACCCACTGATAAGCTCCAGATGAGAGGGTAAATGACAGCCTTCAAAGTATAAGTTGCAGCATCCAGCTGAGCAGCTTGTCCTTCCTTCAGCAACCTGCTGCAAGCAAAGTGAGTTGCAAATGACTCGGGCCCAAAAGACCTGGCTTTTCCTGTACCTAACAAAATGTCTGGGATACATTCAAGATAAACATCAATGCATTTCACTAAAACATTAGCAAGGAAGAGAGTCAGTGTCAACTTGAATTCTGCTCACCAGCCCATTCCAAGTCACAGCATTAAGCCACTTCTACTGTCTGGTACCTGAAGAAGGAAGAGGCCATGGCCCCTTCTTCCTATGTCCAAATGCTAGTTCTGACTAGGTCCTTGGCAGGACTTCAGAAGACTTCTATCCCTCAGTGCTTAAATTTTTGGACCCACAGGCCAAATGAAGGGTGCAGAGCTGGTCTGTGAGCCGAAAAGGCGCCTGCATGCCAGGATTGGGCCCAGAGGGCCCCATGTGCTAGAATTGGGCTCCAACGCCCTCTGCCATTCCCTGCATGCTGGGATAAAGCCTGGTGCCACCATGTGTGCCTCATGCCACACCCCACAGGGCTCCCCACACACCATGGTTAGTCCTGTAGGCTGGAGGAGTTGGGAATTGGGCACCCCTGGTTGAGAAGAGTGATGCTCAGCCTATGGCCTGCGGGTCTCCTGATGCATGTAGAGATGACATGACCCTATATGTTAGATCGTGTTAGTATGTGAGGCTGCTTCATACCTGGGTCTGGCCAGTGTGCAATCCAGCCCACAGACTGGCCTCGAGGACAAGATGCAGCCACTTGTCTGGCCTGCGGGGCTGGATAGGTTAAGCGCCACTACTCTAACAAGATATATTGCACTGGTTCACATATTACACTAATTCTCAATTTAGTCCAGCAGTCCTCAAACTAGAGGTCATGATCCTATGATAAAGGAGGTACTTAATTTACAACACTCAGGCTCTTATCAAAAGTACAAAAAAGTGCTTGTGCAAAGAATTTAGGAATCACTAATGCAACCCATAATCTTTCTTATAACTATGGCCTGGTGTAAATTGTGGGCCCAGCTCACTAATATTGTGGCCCGATTGTGGCAGAGGCCACCATTTTTGTGCCTACATGGTGGTACCCCTGCTCACCCTCCCACAACACACCTCCTGATTGGCTGATGGTGCAGGTTTAGGATCAGGTTTAATTGCAGCAGCAGAAGCCTCTCCCCCAAGGCCTCTGATCACTGCAGCAGCAAAAGCCTAGCAGCCCAGGGGAGAGGGAAAGGGGTCACAAATGGAAGAGGAGGAAGAGAATGCTTGGGGATAGGGATAGGGATGGGGAGGGGAGGGGCTGTTTGCTCCTCTGGGTGGATTCACTCAACAGCTTATCTTCCATTTCTACTACCTCCCTGCATCTTCCATTTCTACTGCTTCCCTACCAATCTTTAAGAGACAAGGCAACAATTACCACTTCCAGCTTGCAGTCAGCTGGACAAGAATGAAGCTACTATAGTGAAAAGTAACCCAAATATCAGGAACTTCAATCATCCCACCAAAAAACAGCATGAATTCAGATTCAGAGATTACAACTTTGCAACCCCCCCCCCCCCCCCAAAAAAAAACCTACAAA
>NW_017729032.1:263364072-263381464 GCF_001723915.1 Gavialis gangeticus | reverse complement strand
CCCCCCCCCCCCCCCCCCAAAAAAAAACTCTCATGAAAATCTAGCCTGAAAACAAAATATTTTTTTCTGCTCTTCATTGTATTCATAATGAATAAATTATACTTTATTCATCAGTGGAGAAAACAAACACACTCAACTACACTGAAGTTTTACAAGGTCCAGCTATTAAATGTATTCCTGTAACAACAATTCCTTGGTTCTACAGATTGTAAGGGTGCTTTGTCCACAGACAACCTGCCTACAACACCTTCTGTTAAGGGTCAGTTGCCAGTCATTTACATTAAGAGCTCTTTGGTCTTGCTTGGTATTATCCCCCCCATCTTCCCCTTGGTCAATCACGAGATCAAACACTGCTGGAATGGCCTTACAAGAGACATGTAGCTTACCCTTCTTCCATCTCCCTACCCACAATGCTCTGTCCACTGAAGTCACTGGAATTTAATGACATTATTCTACGTTTCACTACTTTGTTCTTCACGGATCAACTGTAGTTCCTTCTTAAAACTTCCCAAAATATTTTTCTTTAATGGCACAAACCCTTATCTCAATTCTTTATTTTTTAAAAGTATTCTTCTGTGTTTCTTCCTACTTAGTATATGCTTTGGTGGTATATCTATATAAAAATTTGTATAATGGCCTTATTTATTTTAACCACAGTCTCTTCTCAAAAATTATTTGGAGCTAAAAAAATTTCTGACAAAAATACGACATATTCCCACTCTCAACTGTAATTTTCTCCCTCATCAAACAGTCGTTAGTAATTAATGCTCCTAGGAATTTAGACTTCCTCACTTGTTACTGATGCTTATCAATGGCTTATCCAAGATCCTCTCATAATCTTGCAATCATGTATTTGATTTTAATTAATCTTAGGTGCCATTTTTCTGGCCACTTCCTTCAAATCTTTGCCTTCTGTACCATATCTTCTTTGCCTAACATTTCTTCTACCTCCTTTGCTTCTATGACAGCCAAATAAATAAAGCAAGCCATCAAAAAAAATGGTGCATGA
The DNA here is from genome assembly GCF_001723915.1 of Gavialis gangeticus. Classification (NCBI taxonomy): domain Eukaryota; kingdom Metazoa; phylum Chordata; order Crocodylia; family Gavialidae; genus Gavialis; species Gavialis gangeticus. The sequence goes on along the minus strand of NW_017729032.1, from coordinate 263,380,455 downwards.
CATTAAAATTCACCTCGCCTGGAAAATTTTACTGATACTGCTACACTTGACCCATGTCCATATTAAAGAATATTTTACAACCTCCACCCCCTACTTCCAGATGTCAAACAGGGAAGATATTTCACTCCCCAGGGACTCTAATTTCTGAACTGCCCACAACACAGTTGTACCATCATAGTAATTACATCAGGAATTCTAAATTATTTCTTTGCGATTCAGAGGACTTCTTGTTATATTCCCCTCTCTTCTGAAGTATTTGACACATTAAAAATATCTGATGCAAAATATCTGATGCTTTTTTCTGAGACACACATATTCTAATTTTTCCTCTGTGTAAGGGATAAGTTGATATAAAAGTACCAAAAAAGGGATTCTATATCGAAGAATGAGATGACACAAGAGTTTTTACAATGCATTGTGTGTGTGCGTGCGCGTCTCTCTCTGTAAAATTGGACATGCGAATGCCTCTTCATTTGTTTCACATTTTTTCAAACCTCTAAACTGACAAAGTTAGCCTGTGAAATCTTTGACATAGCTTATCACCTCTTGCTTTTAACATACACTGGGAACATTTTCAAATACCTGGTGTTTTGTATGTGTGGAGGAATGAGGAGAAGTTGCTATTCTGTTTGCCTCTTAGAACTCTTCAAAATCTAGTTATTCCACAAATGACAAGGTGTCTGGAAAAATAGCTGTTCACTGCCCACTTTTATCAATTCCACCATTAAGCAGTTCATTAAAATACTCTCTCCATCTTTCTGTAAACTCTTATAATCAAAAGTCTTCAAGTTCCATCCTTTACAAGACTCATTCATATAAGGTATTCTTTTCCCAAATACACTGATACTTGTGTAGATCACTTCCATGCTTTCAGTGCTTCTATTCTGCTTCATTTTCTCCACCAACCCCTATATATACTCTCTTGTGGTGATACATCAGATGCTTTGTTCCTCTTTTGGTTTTATCAGATTCCTCAATATAAGACAGATGGCAGTTCATACAATTGTAGAAACGTAGGTCTGGAAGGGACACCTGGAGATCATTTAATCTAACCCCTTTCTCAGGGTAGGATCAGCCATATCCAAATCATCCCATACAAGTCCTTCTCTCCTTGCTGTCATTGGCAGTCCCCCTATATGAGGAGAACAGTCTTCCACTAGATAGGGGAGTCATTGTTGAGTCCAGAGATGGCTGAAGAAGCCAATCCAAAATCCATATTTGACCTGGCACACATGGCATATAGTTCTGGGAAGGAGTGGCTCTTGGTAATGTTGATTCTTTCCCTTTGTCTCCCTCAGCCAGCTGCTTCTATATTGAGGTGAGTTTGCTCTAAATGACCAATACCTTGTCATACATCATGGTGCCACAGGGAGCAATTCAGAGCTCAAGTTCCCCAAGTACTGATATTAATGTCACATTTCTTCAGATTGGCCTTCAAGGTGTCCTTGAACTTCTTCTTTTGCCCACCTCTGGAGTGGTGACCATCAGCAAACTGGGAGTATAGGACCTGTTTCAAGAGTGATGTCAGGTATCCTCATGATTAGGGACCTAATTAAATGGTGCTTTCACGATTTTCATAGAAACTGTGAAAAACAGTGGTTTCCACAGTTGCCATGAAAATTGGCATTTGCTGCAATTTCCTGTGGAATCACCTGGAAAAAAAAATTACTAAAAATAAAATGCAGGGTCCCCAGTGTGAGCCAGCAGTCCTCATGGCCACTCCCGCCTGGCCTCACAGCCCAGTGGGGGAGGAGGAAGGTACCGGTTGGCAGAGTGGCATGAACAAGGGCAGCCAAGAGGGTGGTTGGCTCCTTGTACCTCCTCCCCAACCAGGGCCTCTCCATCAATCAGCGGTGAGGGGTGGAGCTGAATAAAGGGCAGCTGTCCACCAGCCAGGACCTCCTGGTTAAAATCAGCAGCAAGGAGCAGGGCCACCATGAATTGCCCATGAAAGTGGCTCTGCATACTGCAAGCGGGCCATGAAGAACCCAATTTAGGTATGTCTCTACTTACTATGTGTCCTGTCCACCAGAGCTGTTGCTATATAAAAAATTGTTTCATGTTTTCCTTCCTTGTCCAAACTATTCCTAAAACTACACAATCAACCTTGCTGCACAACTACAAGGCATATTGCCCAAAGACACCAAAAGCAACCTAATTGGAAACAGATAAATACTTTCTTGCTGCACAACAAACCTCAAAAGTTTTCCAACAGCCTTAATCTAATAATTCCTTAATCCTTATATCAGTTCTTCCTGTCTTGTTTGGTAGCTTTCTTTTCTGTATCTCTAATAGCCGCTCATTCAGTATAAACATTCTCTGTAACATTCATAGAACAACCTTCTAAAGATTGAAGCTTGTTCTTTACTGTGGTGTGGTATTCCTGTCTGTATTTTAGACTCCCCAGAAGTTCTAGGTTTTATCTATTAAAAGTATTAGTAGAAGTTATTTCTCTATTCACTACATATAATGCACATGTTTTTGCAATCAACCTACTTTGCAAAGAACAATAGTAAAGTAAGTAAGATTCATAAAGACTTCACAGTCCTCTATCAGTATATAAAGACACTTACTTTGGAATGATTTGAATCCAAGGCAGAGAACAAAGTAGTAGGCTGATCACCATCTGGCATGAGACAATAAATGAAAGTTGTTAAAAGAAAGTATAATCTGTTTGAATTATGCAATATTTGAATGTCTTGGTCTTTGTGGGGATCAACTTTTTAAAATCAACATTGATGAGAACTAGATCCCAGTAGTAGACATACTATGACTACTATGACATTCATGTAGACACATTATGCCTTTGATTTCAAATTCCATTTGCATTTATGTGCAAGGACACAATGTTGTCCCTAATAAGCTTTACAATGTATGGTAATCTGCAAAATCAACTGCACCAGAAAATCCATTACACCAGTTTTGTGCTGAATTGCACTTTCTTTGCTAACATATGTAGCTCATTTTAAGAATTCACTCTTGGCTGAAGCTCTGTAAGAATTTCATTACCATTATGTCTATTTATGACTACCTTTCAAATGCAGACTGCTGTTTAGATCCAGTTCCTCTTCATCCTTAAAGTTATCACCAAAGACCAGGACTGTACTGGTTCTAACAGCCTCTGTCTCTTTTTTTGAACGAAGTAGAGAGTGCTTAATCTGGGGCTGCAGGAGGCACTGGTTCGGACAATCTTCATACACAGCTGCTTCCAACCCAGGAAAGCAAATAACTGCAAGGTACCAATGAGACCTGTCCATAGAATGAAAGTGGGGGGGGGAGAAGGCAGGAAGGTCAGCATTCTATACAAGAGAGTTGTAGAAAGCTTTTGTAACAGTGAAGTGATAGAGACCACAGGGTAGTTGTTTATCAGTTCCGACCATTACTATGTTCATTTATAAGGATACAATCACATACAAATCCTCATAACATATTTCTACATTTGAACCTCGCCACAGCTGCACAAAAAATTCTCACCTATTCTTTGTCATGCATTTTTCCTGCCTGATTCTCATTTTCAAACATCCCTCACCTACTCAGACAATCAAGAGCAGGGATCAAATTGTAGCAAAACCCTGTTTTTCTTTTTGTTTTTCTTTGGAAATGCATTCCCTCCCTTCCCCAACTACTTCTCACTTTTTCTCTTCCTCTCTATTCCCTATAGATAAGTATGAGTAAGCTAAGACAGAGTGAGCTAAGACATGAGATAAGCTTTAGCATTTTTGTGGCAAGTTTTTTTTTCCTCTCTCCTTCTTTCATCCACCGTTTTATATTGTATAATTATTATGTTTATACTGTTTTACCAATTTTTACTGTTTTTTTTTTTAATTGATACTATATGATTTAGGCCTCCATGCGTAAGTTAGCATAAGTAATGTCAAGTTTCCATTTTGTATGTCAAGCCTCCATCTTGTGTCTTCTGCCTGGGTGTAACCTATGACTCATGTCTAACCAATCTCATGCAAATTGGTTCCTGAATGAATGGGGATGAATGAGGGTGCTTGAGATACAATGGTAGCAGGCCTCTACTGAATAATCAACTCAATGACTGGACCATCAGCTCAATGACCCAACCATCACCCTGCTTTGACCCTCCCTGGCTTAAGATTTGGAAGACAAAGACTGCTGCAGAAACCAGCCATTAACAGACACCTGAAACTGCATGTCCAAGCCTGGAGTGCACATGCTCAGTACACCAGGGGCTGACCCTTGCCTGGGTATGCCCCTGCCACTATAGAAGCAGACCTTCTATGATCCTAAAAGGAGGCAGTGAAGACACACCAAGTGGGATGCCCCCTCTATCTGGACCAGCACCACACCACCTATCCACCCAGAGGCCCTGCCGGCAACCCCCTCAGGACAACACCTTGCTGGAGAAGACCCTGACTGGCCATCAAGGATCAACTCACAGCCCAGGATAGGTAGCTATCACCCACCTTCCTTCCCCAAGCAAAAGATCTGGACTCTGTCTCTACACACCCTGACTTCAATCGCTCCACCAGGCCTTTTTCTCTCCTGCTACCATTGTGTGAGTGTGTACATAATTGTGTGCGTATGTGTGTGTGTGTGGGAACCAATAACTTTGTGGGGCTGTATAGGGTGTTGTCTGTTTAATAAACCTGTTATTTTGAAACCCCGAGTTGGGCTTTTGTCTTTTTGACCTCCTGACCCTCCTCCTTGATTTCCTAGCTATCTCCCAGCTTTCTGCCTTAGTTTCCAGCCCCATCTCCCATCTTTCTGTCTCTCTGTCTCCTGGCCGTCTCCTCCTTGCCACCAGGCTTTTTCCCTTGCTTCCACCCCAGCACCAGGTGACCCCAAGTAACCCCAGGGTACATTAACCCTAAGTAACCCCATGCCCCAGTGACCTCAAGTAACCCCGGGGCCACTTGACCTTAAGTAACCCCAGCTTCCCCTCCAGTCTGCTGGTTCTAATCCCGGCCCCAGCAACTTTCACTCCTGGCACTTTCACTCTCCATCTTCCTCCTTCCCCTCCTTAAGGAAATCTTTGACCCTCAATTCCCCCTCCCATAGTCACCAAGCACCCTAGGTACTCCAAGCACATACATATACACCATACCACCCAAGTAAGGAACTCACCAGTGTGTATGTTTAGGTGCGTGGTGTGAACTGGCAAATTATATATAATTGTGTGCGAGATATACGAATTAGTGATCCATGTATGTGTATTGGGTGCGTGGGTATTGGCAGCTGATTTTGTCTAACTTTTGGTGTGTATAGTGTGTATGCGCTTGAATTGGGGATAGGCGTGCATGTGCTTAGACTGGTAATCGTGTGTGTGTGTGTGTGTGTGTGTGTGTGTGTGTGTGTGTACGTACGTACACACATACAATTGTCACACCCTCCCATCTAACAGCACAATTTTAAGATCCTGAGAGTTGGCCTGGCCCCACAGGACAACAAAATAATGGATAAAATCTGGAATATGGTATGCTCCCAACCTGATATTTATATGACATCATTTTGCAGCTGCTCTGTATGCAGAATGGTGGGTACATGCATCCAAAGTAAATGGAGAATCAAGCCTATCCACTAGCACTGACTCTGCTACTATGAATATTATGTATTACATTCTACAGGAAGTTGCTTGGAAAGAACAGAGAAGTTTATATGGAACTTTTAAAGAAATAAAATCAAATCTACTCTTTGGTTAAGCAAAGGTCCACAAAACAGAGTTTATTGGAGACAAAGAAATATCTTTTTGCATGCCCTTCTTCTTGTAAATGACATTTTTGAGGGACTTTAAATTATTTGCTCATCACAATGATTAAGACTGATCGTTATTTAATTTTTAAATCAGAATCTATTTTTCCTGAGCAGTTAAGTCAGAATGAGTCCTTGGAAAAGCTTTAACAGCCCTGCAAGTGTTTGTACTGATCAACCAGAGGCATTCTAGCCCTGACAGATAATGAGACCTAAAAACCATCCCATTTGGATTATGGCACCAATTATGACCTTTTATCTAATGTTCTGATGTGCCAGAGATTGTCCTTGATATACTGGAAATGGTGAATCTTTATCTTGATAGGCACAAAATACACTCATTTCTAAGAAGCAAGATTCTCCAGCTTTTCTAGTGACATTGGTTTCTACTGCTGATGGCTCACAAGTAACTGGATTCTATTGTATTCACTGGTTCATTGGTCCAGTATTCTTTTTTTTTGTGGAAATGGTTCAGGCCTTCAGGTATTTCAGACTTTTAATCAGAGCAAATTTCAAGCCTATGAATTTTTAAGTCCCAGAAAATGGTCCTCAACAAATCAGTTTCAAAAGTGTGCGGGTCATACTTACTCCTCATTCACAGGAACAAAGATATAATCTTTAGTAAAGATGTTTATATGACGAGTCCATGTTTTTACTCTTCTGTGTCTTCTCTGTGCTGCCCTGAGAATAAAACAATTATTATTGTTTTTTCTTTGGATTAAGTACTATGACATGGTTGCCAACTCTACAGCTTCCTATGCCTAAGCAAAAACATTCTCCCTCTCCAGTTAAAGAAGGGAGACTCAGAGATCAGACAGACTCAAAGGCAGAGTAACAAATGCTTCAATTTTTTCTAGGTCCTTTCTGTAGGCCAATAAAGTAGCAGGCATGGGCACTACTTGTAGTCACAGCTACCCCAAGAGGAGGACCTTCTGAATATGATGGCCTCATATGAAGCACTCCAAGACCCTAAGTAACAAAATAAAAATTTGTTTGGGAATAAAAAAAGTCCTCTTAACCTACTTACTAACTATTCATAGTGAAAAGGGAGCAATAGCTGTTAACAGAAAAAGACTATCCTGTGGCAAGAAGGAATTAGAGCAAGACACAGGAGAACTCCATCTTCCATAGCCTTGGCTGAAGGCACAAGGGGTGTTTAATTAGTGTAGCTCTGACAGCCATGCTAATTAAGAGCACCCAGAGAGTGTCATGTGCATCAGTGCCCCTGCACTGAAAAATGGTGGTAGGGCACTTTGAACTAAAGCTCACTGAACCAGCTTTAGTTTAAGGCACCCCACTGTCATTTTTCAGCACAGGGATGCTGATACACATGACACTGGGGGCTGCTGGAGAGTGTTATTTTCCATGCTCCAACACACTGGAAGAGTGCATTGGAGCAGGCTCCCTACATGTGTATAGGAGCCCAAGGTTACCAAGGGGGTGTGCGGCAACGCAACCAGCGCTGCTAGTGAAACCTTCCAATTTTGGTGTACATGTGGTACACATGCACCTACAGGGGAAAAGGCATAGTCTCATAAAAAATTAGGGCTGGAAGGGACCTCAGGTGGTCATCCAGCCCAACCCCCGGCTCAAAGCAGGACCATCCCCAACTACATCATCCCAGCCAGTTTCTGCCACCACTACGTGGCGACCTTGCCACCCACAGACTTGCCCATATGAATGGGTGCTGGGAGTGAATACCACTACACAGAAGCCAAGCAGGGACTCCTAAGAATGGTGCACAACTAATGAAGTCAACCAATGCAAAATGAGTCATTCCACTTACATAAAACAGGACAGCAATCTGTGATCACCATGTAAGCTTCATAAATAAGAAACAGTGCTACATGTGCTAAGCCTACACTTCAAAAAAAGAACAATACAAACCCCAAAGACGTCCCCTCTCCCTGTACACTTGCATGAATGTTCGGTAGAATGGGAATGAAAATGTAGTGAAGAAAATTGCCCAAAATCCAGATTCAAATAAAAAGAGAGTCAGTAACAGTTCTATATTAGTTTGTATTCATATCAAACCCTAATCACAGAAAAACTTTAATTAAAAGACTACTATCCTATATTGTTTCTGACAACATATCTGGAAGACCTAAAAGCATTTGGAATGCTACAAGCCAAAGGACACTTTATGGAAAGTATGAGGGATCCAGGAAGAGCACCAGTCTTTGAATACTGCTTCATTATGAATTTGTGTTGTATGACATCCTATCATTCCTGTCCTCCCTTCCCACGTCAATCCCTAAATTAAGACCACCTCCTTCAGTACTTGTGTGTATACGTAACAAATAGTTTAGTTTGGACCAGTAATGTTATGGCATCTGCAAATAAACTTACGAAAGCTTTGGATCTCTCTCAGAGTTTTTCTCTCTCCTGGTCAGGCACTTATAGAAGAAGCTACTAAAAACATGTGAGCGCTCAGCAAGATGCTTTGGTGCTTTCTCCAATAAAAGGTATCTAGAAAAGAAATGAAAAAGGCAAATATTTACTTCCTGTGTAAAAGCCACGTTCTCCCTGAAAAAAATCATCATTTATAAAAATTAAAGGACACCACTGCTACTTTAACCTAGAAGCCAGTTACCTTCACACAGCTGCTAACCATACCAAAATTTTCTGTGTAATTTTACGTATGTGTATAGATAGCCATCATTGTAATATGTACACACCAAGCAGTTAATATGAACACAGCTACATAGCCTTGAGATTTGTGCTCCAGAGTCAACTTTTTTTAAATAGTTGCAAGAACTAGAAACATAATTAAGATGAGCTTGAACATTTGAAATATGAACACCAATACAGTGTTACCTTCCAGAGTTTGTAGTGTGTGAAACAAAAGGTCAGTAGTGTAAATCATACCATTCACCTCAATGGGTTATTCATTAAGAAACCTCAAAGTTACAAGTTAAATGATCAATATGTTAATTATTTTGCTGCTTTGCTTACATCTATACCAGGTATGTGCATAAGTTACTTAACTGCATAGCACAATGCCGGTCCCCATTTGTTGCCTGTTACTTACTTTGTAGGAAACATCAGTTATGTGAATATCAACTGAATGCAAAAACTGCTTAAATGACTATCATCTTTCATCCCCACTGTCTACACGCTGCGCTTTATCAACTGCATCTTAATTACAATAGTAACAGTTCAGAGGTTGGCAAACTTTTAGGGCACTGGGCTGGGAACTTAAGACCCAGCAATCACCACAGATTGCTGATCCCCTACCCCCAACCACTGATCCTTTGCTGCTCCAAACCCCTCTCTACTCAGTGCCTATCTCTGCTTACTGGGTGCTGCTGAAACCCATATCAAACACCATCAGGGAATGGCAAATTTGACAGTAAGGACAAAGACAAGGAGATTTTAAGTCACAACTTTAATGAGGTCCCTTTAAATTGGCATTTTCTCCTCCCACACTCCCTTCCAAATTAAACCTTCATGGGCTGGAATTAAGGCTGTTGACTGGTCTATATTATTATACTAACTGTATTTTGCTTAACCACACCAGAAACACAGAAGTGGGGGCAGCTGTCAAAGGACATTTATTAGAAGCCTTGAAAGTAGTGGCAGAAAGATAGTTTCATGGCTGCTATTTCCCACCACTGTCAACAGTAGTCCAGAAAGTGATGAGAAACCTTGAAAATGAAGTGAACTAGGAAGTTTGGGGGCTACTAGTACCACAGCTCTGATGGCACTCTCTGCTTACCGAGCCTTGTTTATGTGACAGTTAAATATATATTCTGGGTAAATGCAAAACCTATTTTCTTCACTTCTAAAGCTAAGCAGTTAAATGGAGTATGCAGAAGTTTATTTATATTGATCCACTTAACATGTTTATCTCACAATGCCAGACTACCTGTCCAAATCTGCAACAGTTCCCTCTCTCCGCAAGCCTCCTAAGCATCTAGCTTCTTGAAACATCCAACTTTTGACAGCTTCTGCAATGCAGTCCTGTACTGCCAGTAGGGGTGTGCAAAACGGGTTGTATTCGATTCAGATGCAGATTAGGCCCGAATCAGGGACAATGATTTGATCTGTTGGTTCGGCTCACTGTCCAATTCAATTTGGCCGAATCCAAATCTGAAGATTTGATGCCGGCCAATTCAGAGAACCAGCGATTCGGCCATAGACACACCTTTAAATGTTTTTTCTATATACCTTGAGGTATCAGGCATGGATCATGAATGCTGCAATGGTGGGGCAGATGGAGCATGCCACAACTAGATTACCTCTTTCCTCTTTTGTAACTGCTCATGAACTATTTAACTACTCATAAAAAAAGCCCAATCCATCCAAGAGTGAAACATATTTATTCCCTTCTATTACTTACTTCAGATAGAAGTCAATGATGACATCATTGAGGAACTCTCCATACTCTAAACACTTAAGATCCTCTTTTGTGACTCCCAGTCCTCCTTTGGCAGGTGGGGGAGGATAAACAATCAAACTGGAAAGCAAAAGTGATATTAACATGATGTACTGTGATTCCAACAGGCAATTGACAAAGAATTCATATTTGCTGAAAGTCAGAAGGTGGTGAAAACTGCCAAGGAAAATTATGTTCATTACCTAGACCAGTGAATCTCAACATTTTTAAATTCAAAGGCGCCTCTTGGAAAATACTACCTCTTAGGCTTCACTCTTTTTGACCACAAAAAGTAACAGAGCAATTCTTCTGTTGTAGAGAGCTCAGAAAGACCAAAACAAGTCAGAATGTTTTTAACACTATGCATTTCTATGTGAAAACTCTGGGCAGCTATATACATGCATAGAGGCTGCTCTGACACGTTGTAATTACAGAGCATGGAGCTGGAGCTGATTTGACAAGCATTAATGAAGCGTCCCTGCCACCATTTTTCAGTGTGGAGACGCTGATACGTGTGATGCTGCAGGTGCTTTAATTAGAGCAGCTCTTGCAGCCTTTCTAATTAAAGCACCAGCCCTTCCCCCCTCCCACCACCCTCCTGGAGCACATGTATAAATGCCATCAGGGTTTATCTTGGGAATCATGTTTGCACACCTAGTGGTACTACCATTGTGTGAAAGCAAATGGCATCCTTGAATAGATCTCAAGGCACCCCAGAGTGCTTTAAGAATCACTGATCTAGATACAAGTGTTTATGGACTGTGTTAGTTCAGGCAAATGCATTTACATGCTCAGCAGAGCTGAATTATTCAACTTGTCTAATTAACCTGGCTCCCTGTTCTCCATTGTTACCATTACATCTCCACTTTATTAAGAACTCACAAGTCACTTCCTCTTTCTTCATTTTTTTTGAGCTAACATATCAACCATTTCTAAGATTCCAAAATATATACCTAAGACTTTTGTGCTCTATACAACATGCAGGATTTAGCAATAAGTTGCAAAGGAATGATAAAATAAGAGGAATAAGAAATGCAGAATTAAAATGGTCACATTCAAAGAATGAAAGCATGAGAGCACATTTGTTCAATCTATGTGCTTTCATAAGAACTGTAATTAAAACACTCGGGATTTTGTTAATACTTTATTCCCAAAACTGCAATGCTTCTGTTTGTCTTTCTACTTAGACATGACAAGTATTAGGACAACATAAAATGTGAATCAATAACACGTAGTGACTGACACTGACAAGTTCCAAAAATAAGAGGAAAAAACCCTGAATCTATTCATTTTCTGGTTTGCACGCAATTATAAAGCAGGAGAAGTAAGAGACAGATATAGCAACATAGGTATAGCAGCAGTGTCAGTGCCAGGCATATACTCTAATATCTTGCTACATTACATAATATTTTTTTCTTCATTTTACAACTGCTTTATACTCTTCCAAGAATGTCCTGAGATAAGTTATGTGACTCCAAACTTGGCATTTTTGCAGACGAACAGTTTACATATTTCATAATAGCAGTTCATCGTTAAAGGGATGAGTTAGACACAAATGGTACTCTCAGGAAATCAATGAGAATCTAGCAATGATAGGGACTGAGCCCTTAATACAAGTATTCTCTCTCTCTTAATTAAAAGATCTTAAAATCCCCACATGGGATATACACACATTACTTCTTATTTATTGGCACAGATTACAACCACATGCATTTTAGGTTAATTTAGAATAGAAATATTTAATCTTTCCACAGTAGCTTTTCTGCAGAGATCTCCAACTAATTTACAAATATTACTTAAACCAGTACTTTTCTTCTAGAAATCAGAGGCCTTTTTGTAACTGCTTACTTAAACAGAACATACATACTTCTCAACAGGTCCGGTTTCTCTTATTTCTTTCCATTTATCATCTGATTTAGATGACAGAGAAATGGCATAGTGACCATTATTCTGCTTATGCAAAAGAGCATAGTTGGGCTTGGTTGCATTTACTTTAGATTCCTGCCATAAAAACAAACAAAAATCATCTTTATACACAACTGTGCACACTGCAGGAGGCTGATAATAAACCTATGGCCTGCACAAATCTACTCTGCTATTTTTGATGAATAGCCATTTACAATATGGAACATATGCTGTCACCAGCTGCATTTGCTGGCTGGCAAAATTCACAATTTTTCACTTGCAAGAATTGGAAGTTATATATGTGTACCACTGATCAACTAAAGAAGTCAGATAGAACACCACAGATAATAATACTGGATTTTCTTGCATATACAACACACACCGTTACCTTCAAAAGCAAGGTGCGTATTATATTTGGAGGCGTGTGTATGTGAAAAAATGTGGTAGTTACTTCCCACTAATACAAAGCGCATCTCTTCAGGACAGTTTGAAGATGTCAGTCAGTCATGTGACATGGGTCCCCTAATCTTAGTTTTGGTGGAGAAAAGGAGATGAAAAGGACAGAGCTACCACAGCAGATGTGTTGAGTTACCACTGGATTTGGTGGGAGCAGCAGTTATTTCTTATGTCTGGAAAAAAGATGGTATGAGATCTGTGAGCAAAACAGATGATGTCTTGGATTTTCCGGTCTCACAAATCAGGCAAACCTCTGCCTCTGGGTACCAAAGGGCTACTGACTAGAACATGTCTTTCCAATTTTGGAACTAATTGTTGAGAATTTTATGCATTGGAGTGGTACATCTTAGGAGCAGGCTGTACAATGAACCCACTACCCATTTCCATAAGATCACTGGAGGGGCTGTACAGTCTGAACTAGACCTTCCGAGCCCACAGGGAACAGGAAAGATGCACTGTTCCTTAAAGTGAGCAGTGCCCTCCTTTTATTGTGCTTAGCTAGCTCAGGAGATTGCAGTAATGGGTAGAATTATAAGCATCTATCTCCTTCGATTCTTTCTTGAAGCCACTTGCAGTCCTGGAGGGAGTAGGAGGGAATGGGTTAGTTTCTGTTCAGGACTTATAATGATAGTGGGCTCCAGGGGATGTGTGAAAGGCCTCTTGGAACTCTCCTCCTATGTACTATCATGGGGTACTATCTAGCATTTCATATATATGTTGCTCCATTTAGGGGGATAAACAAGCAAACATTATAGACTTTTAGCTACACAGTACACCTACATAGTTTATTTACTGTGCACAAGGTAAGCTAACTTGATTTCTCTAATGCCAAGTGATGCAGCTCTAACGAACCAAGCAATGGTCATGTACTAACCTGAGGTACAGGGTCAGGCAGAACTGAGGCACTCTCCTTCTGCAACTGCTGCTGAAACAAGGTATGGTGATATTTCATAAAAGAGCTGTCTTCAGGGGACAGGTCCTTAAACAAAGATAACACCTGCTTCCAAGACAAGAAGTCAGAGAGATCGGGTGCCTGGTTTTTCTTGCCCACTTCTGTAATCAACTCACTTAGCTTAATTTGTTCTTGTTCCATTAATGGTTGTAATAGTTCAAGAAATAGGAATTCATCAGAATTGGCTGTGAAGGAAAAAGGGCAGAACATTAATGTAGATCAGCCTGGAATGGTGAAACAGAAGTAAGAATTGTAGTCTGTAAGACCCCAGAACAGATTCCTGAATGTCCCCTTTACAAAGCAGCTAAGCATAAAAGCTTAATTGGAAACCCTTATGCATTACTGTTAAACAGAAGTACTTCAAAATAAATTAGACTAAGATATCTAGAATTATGTTGAGAATTTAGACTCACAATTCCTATTAATGTCACAATTCTTAAGGTCAGTGACAGCCGTAAACAAAACTCCCAGGTGACCACAGATTCCTGTGCATCTCATATTACACAATCCCCATGCTTCTTGTAAAAGACAATGCCTACTTTATATTTTCTCTCCAAGTACATTTAAGAGTTAAGTTTGTGCTTAACTTTAAGAGACCAAACTGCCAGCACAGTTTCAGTAATAACACTTGTCTGGTGTTACATTTGTGGGTCACCATATTGTAAGCTCAGGTTAGTCTCGAGAGAGAATGTCTCTGACGTCTTCATCACTGGCTTCCTTTCTCTTGTAACAACACTCATGCAACTCAGGAGTCAGAAGCTTTTACATCAGCTAAATCATTCCCTCAAAAGGTTTCTGTAGTGATGGTTCTTCTCCCATAATTTCATAAATGTCTAAAAGGGGCCATTGATAGTTCTATCACACTTACATGGCTTCCTTGAAACAGACATTCCTAGTTGGGTTTCAATCTGTTCCACACAGTCCGCAGACAGCCAAAGGAGAATGAGATTTTTACTCTTTGCAGCGGGAGAGTCATCAGTACTCCTCCACAAGCCAAATTTTCTTAGGTGGACAGTATCCACTGACAATTCTATGATCTTATTCAAAGCCACTGTAGGAAACAAGACACACGCTCACTATAGTAATTGCACATTAAGGTTGAAACAAATGGAAGTCAGATTAGTAAATTAAAAGCTATAATTGCAGCCTTCATTCAAGTCACTGTATCAAACTTGTACAGCCTGTATAAAGTATAAATTGTTCACTTACCCAAGAGGTCTACCTTTAACAGGTGATACCAAAGTACAGCTGTGCACACATGGGTTATTAAAAAACAACAACCCCCCCAACTTCTTTTTCCCTCAGTTACATTAATTCTCTGCCAATTATATTAAACTTGAATTCTATCAGTAAATCTATCCACTTCCTTTCCATCAGCTCACCAGTCAGTTAAGAAAGACAAACTAACATTTTTTATAAACTATAGTTTTATCTCTATTAGCTGTGAATAGTTGACCTAATACAACTGACCAAGGGAGGATACAGGGAAGATGCAGTAGCACAGTTGTACCCCACTTTGATTCCTGCTCCACCTAAACTTTAAAAGCAGCTGCCTGGAAGGAGAAGCAGCATTTTTATTAAGGCATAGCTGAGGGAGTCTGAGGGTAATCTGTCTGATTCCTGCTAATCTCAGATGCTAATGACTCTCTAGCCTTTTTAATGGTCTAGATATTCCATTAATCAAGTTATCCTTTCTTCCGCTGTGTCTGTTAGCCATTCATGGTAATCACTCTCTCTCTCTTTAACAGCCCTGCAGACAGTCCTAGGTAAAAACCTTAACTCTGGTGTGATAACAGTTACTCAGACAAACATTATATCAAGTGTGGAACTGACCAACAGTGAAGAATGCACTGTCAAGATACTCCAGAAGACTAAATTTTCTTTTATGAATGTGAGTGAGAGATATACATTTAACTCTAATGGACTAAAGGACTAATAAAACAATATATTTTGGCTGCTTTCGCCTAGTTTGTTGCGTTTTCTAAACTTAATGTATGATCTAGCAAATGAGTATACACTCCAGTAAAGGTATGTTAATTTTTGCTTTGATCTTCAACTGAATAATACAGCCCCAGGCTCCTAGCATATTAGTAAAGCTTTTAGTTTCTTTTTACCTGAAGAAAAGTGTGTCATGTTATATGTGAAGTTGTACTATCTACATATCCCCTCTCAAAATCCTGGATCCACCCATGAAAATGACCCAATTCCAAAATACCACTTCATGATTCCCTGGTTAAGAAATCTTCTTTAACTCTGTAACATTTCAAAACTGGCATTTGCTTAGGCCCAAATCCTGCACAGATTCAACCACCTCAGTAGTCATACTTATTTCAATGAAAGTACTTGCATATTTAAAATTAGGTATAACTGTTGCTACGATATAGATCCTATATTCATAATGGATCTTTCATTGTAGCATATAAGCAACAAAAAGTAAATAATTGAAAGCTACTAAGTTTTCAGTACCTGAACTCTTACGTAAAACTGCTAAAACAGAAATGTTTCAAGTGTCCTGCAATGGATTTATTAAGAGGTTATATAGTAATATATAGCATCTTACCTTGAAATGGGATGTTAATGTACCTTGTAGTGAACTTAAAAGACAAAAAAACAACAAAAATTAGTCTGTGTTTAGTATTATTTCTCAAAACAAATTTTAAAACCCCCATTTATTTCCTGTACGCTGCCAAATGCAATCAGCTGAATAAACTAAAAATGACTATTTTGGTCTTTTCTCTGACAACTTGGGCAAAAAATTCAGACAAGGCAGGCTCATGTTAGACTCTTAAATCCATACTAAAGGACCTAATAATAGTGTCCTGATTTACAAAGGTGCTGAGCAATCTCTAAACTCTATTTAACCAGTAGAAGCTATGAATACCTAACTCTTCTAGAAACTGCATCACTTTATGTAGGGGTCTAAACACAAAAACAAAAGCTTAACTCCACGTAGCCTTACTTAATGATGTGAACA
>NW_017729032.1:263344314-263359072 GCF_001723915.1 Gavialis gangeticus | reverse complement strand
CTGAATAAACTAAAAATGACTATTTTGGTCTTTTCTCTGACAACTTGGGCAAAAAATTCAGACAAGGCAGGCTCATGTTAGACTCTTAAATCCATACTAAAGGACCTAATAATAGTGTCCTGATTTACAAAGGTGCTGAGCAATCTCTAAACTCTATTTAACCAGTAGAAGCTATGAATACCTAACTCTTCTAGAAACTGCATCACTTTATGTAGGGGTCTAAACACAAAAACAAAAGCTTAACTCCACATAGCCTTACTTAATGATGTGAACATTTGTTTTATTTTAACAATTTAAGAATAGTTGTACTATCAAACATAAGGTGGTGCTTTTTTGTTAGTTATAATAAATATCTGATGTCATTTTAAACTAAAAGTACTCTCTATACTTGGCCTTGTTTTTCTCTCACTACCTTAAAGACTAGAAACAAAACCTGTTTTCTAAGATAAAAATCTCAAAATCTGTACTGATGTGTTGACCCAACAGCATGTCGGCTAACAGCAAAGGCATTTGGGCAGGTTTTTACTGCATCCAAAATTGAGAGACACTGAACGTAAACATTTTTATTGGCTTTTGCTACCAACAGCTCTTTGTATTAGTAAAGGGAAGCCACAAATTGTGATTACATAAACTAAGATAGAACAATTTCTCAAACAAAAGCTGTGAATTTTTTTTTTCACTGTAGTATGAATATTGAGTGGGTCAAGAAATTGCTGAAAACCCAAACTTCACAGTGTCCCTGGCCTGTGGTGTAATTTCTATTTACTATGACATGACAGGCCAGTTACTGCATCTCCCATACTGCAGTTTTGGTGCTCTTTTCTTTGAAGCTATGAAAGAAGAGAACCTTTAAATGGTAAGTTTTAGGGCAGTGATTGTCAAGCAGAGCGTCATGGAACTATATAGTGTTGTGAGATCTTTTTCAGGATGCCATGCAATACTAGCACTGTTAGGTGTGCAAACACCTACTCATGATTCACAAAACAAACTCAGATGTTTTAAAATAGGAATCCAAAGTGTCAAGCCCCCTGTCATGGATTCAAGTATGAGATGGGAGGGGGCAGGCAACTGATGTGACTGTGGCCCCAGCCCAGGGTTAGGGCCGGAGCCGCAGCTGCTGTCTGACCCTCCACCTCTATCTCCCTACTCCAGTGGTCACCAACCCAGGGATCCCAATCAACAGGTAGATCCTGAAGCCTCTTTGGGTGGATCTTGGGCTTGACATGTGCATACCCACTGCCCCCAGCTCCAGCAAGTCAATCTGTGGGGGAGGGAAGGGATGGGGGCCAGATCAAGACCCCCATGGTGAGCAACTGACCGTGTGGCCCAGTCAGGAGCAGGGGGAACTAAGTAGGGCCCAAGCTTGGCAAGGTTGTGGGAGGATTGGAGCCCAGGGGCTCCTGCAGGGGCACAGGGTGGACTCCCTCCCCATCTCTGCGGGGGTGGACTGCTGTTGCACCTTGAGTCCCGCCGCGGCTGGTCACATGTGGGCACAGCTCAGCTCAGCTCAGCAGCAGGGACTCATGTGGGCAAGCAGTGGGGGCAGAAGGTGGGGAAAAAGGGAACAGAGGCAGCAAGAAGGGTAGGCACAGATGGGCAACAAGTGGTGGGGTGGACAGATATCAGGGACAAAGTGGTGGGGGATGGGGGCAGGGATTAAGCTCCATTGCCCGGCCCCCCACTGGCCTGCAACTGCTTTCCCTGTTATAACGGTGGGGGGACAAATTTAAGATGACCCTGCAACATTTAGATTCTATAGATGGATAATTTAACAAATTTGTACATTTCCTATGTATACAATCTAATTATTGCAGGGGGTCATCTTAAATTCAGGGCAATCTTGAATTTGGGTAAATATTGTAAATCCTGACAGGATTAGTATGTGTATTCTCTTTTTACATATAAAAAAAAAACTTGTCTATAAGCAGGTTGCCTAGCCTGCTGGTTTCTGCAGGCAGTTTATGCTCCCTGATGAACTCCTCTACCAGTCCTCCCAAATAAAGCAGTCTTTGAGGAGCAAACAAACAAACAAAACCTTTCTGCCCTGCTCCAGGCCCTGCAAGAGGAGATCTTTGGCTTTGACCGCAGCACACCAGCCTGGCCTCTCACTAGTAGCAAGCTTGTTCTGCTCACTGGTTGCCTCCTATTTACAAACTATCCCCTCACTGTTTGCTGCCTTTCTGGTATCTTCCCTAGTGGGACACTACCTCATTATCCAAATGCCCTGCACCTGGGCTCTCTTAACAGGGCTTCCTCTTAAAAAAAGACAGATTGCCTTGTTACATCATGCCTGTCCAATTTATGTCAATTAATGCAAGTAACCTTGCCTACTCATAAAAATTCTGTCTCTGAAATCTCCAGAGTATGGACCTTGGCAAATATTGATATCTTTTCCAATTGCTGAATGGAACCCACAAGTACAAAAGATAGTGACAGGTTACATTACTTGATCTTGACATCTCTTGATCAAAATAATTTGGCATGTAGCTTAACTTTAGGATTCAAAACATATGTAATTTAACTGAAGTTTTGTCTTTTCTATGAATGGCAGGAATAACAACAAACCAACTTACTGAAACACAGCCTGTTGCTGTTCCTTTGATTTTCCCGATGTACAGAGTGGCATACTTGATATCTAATGCTGGACCCCTTTGTTCATTTGGTGTGCTGCTGGAAAGTGACCCTGTGGAAGAGTTGTCTTCACATGGTTCAGATGAAACCTACAAAGTAAAGGATATTTTAATATAGTGTCTTAATTGAGGTTTCTCCTGCTAAACTCAGAATTTTTCCCCACCTTATCAGAATTTTTTGTGCATGTTGCTCTTAGAAGTTATTTTTCATGCTGGTACTCTATACTACATGTTGTACTTGTTACCTTTTCAGAGGGATAAGCAACAATCCACTCTTCCTAGTTTAGGCCCCTCAAATGTAACAGTCCAGTTTCACTCTCTTTGAAAAGAGAGTGATGCCTCTTCACTCTCTTTCCAAGGGAAGTGGTGCTGGCCCCTACCCTGGGGGTCTTTAAGAAGAGGCCGGATGCCTACCTGGCTGGACTCATTTGAGTCCCGTTTCTTGTTTTGGGGTTTTGTTGTTCTCCCGCCCTGGCGGGGGGTCGGGCTAGAAGACCTACTAGGTCCTTTCCGACCCTTAATCTATGAAACTATGAAACTATGAAAAGTGATACAATTCAAAATAAGACCAAGACAATACAGATATAGAAAACAGCCCTTCCTGCAAACCCACTCAATCCAACCTCACTGTTTGACCTAGAGCCATGGAAGCTCCCCCTCCTCGCAGAATGGCAACAATAATATTTTCAAACCCTTACTGCATTACCCTCAGAGACACTTTAAAGTCTGCCAGCAACAATGACCGTGGCACGTATAAGATGGGCAAGTGTTTTATTGACTTTGCTTTAACATGAGCCTTCAGTTCAAATCCCATTAAGTACAAAGGGAATGACTAGTTTTGACTTAGTCCTTTGTGATGTTCATGGGAAAGATCCCTGTGTAAATTCAACATACCTGGTAGGCTCTATAGAAAAAGCGACAAAGGATTGGAAGAGTAGAGGGAGCGGAAAAGCACCCACAGCTGTTTCTTTACCAACCTTTGCTACTATTTAGTCCCTAACTTTACTATTAAAGGCACTGATATTTTGAGATTATAGAAACACTGAAGCTGCAGGGATAGAAATAACAAATGGAAATTTACCCTAGCAAGCTACATCAGTGGTACCCAACCTTCCAGCCCAAAAGACCAAACGAGCAACATGGGACTGGTCTGCAGGCTGAATCCCACACGGGGTAGGAGCACTGGGTCAGTCCAAAGGTGCTGTCCACTCCCCTGCCCCCAACTTTCAGACCCATGGAGAACACTGAAGGTCACATGACATGGCTTCATGGAATGGATTTTGCCCACAGGCTGAAGGTTGAGCAACACTGACCTAGAAAGACTGCAGCATGTGTCTACTTGCCTGCTTCTAGAAGTTACCTATTCTGCTTTACGCATCTCAAATTGTCTTATAATGCAACCCAAGTATGTACAAATTCATTCACAGCCTGGCATCCAAAATTCTATGGGTTAAAAGCAGACTACCTGTTCAGATTTACTTTCGATTATATCTTGCAATTGCTCCTCTGGCAAAGACTCAGTGTCTTGCTCTCTCTCTCTGCTGTTAGGTGAATCATCTTGCCCAGGCTGCACATGTGGCATTTCTGGGTGATCTGGTTCAGAAGATCCTTCTTCCTCGTCACTGGAAAGAACAACTGAAGAGAAAAATGTAGTTTTGTATTATAAGACTCAGACTTCAGAGTAAATTGTGTGTCATATCAAATTGAAGATTTCTGTTTAGGAAAAAAAAAAATACACCCTGAAATTCTCATTTAATGGTCTTCATGACCATTAAACGCTGCACTGCGAGAAGAGCCCTGGAAGCTGAGCTGTGCATTAACTCAAGTAACCCACTTATATACAACAGAACTGGGATATATTTCATATGGTTAGGTTCTTTGGCCTCCTGCAAAGACAACAGTTTGCAAACAGTCTAGGACACATACAACTGCAGCCATCAGCTGTGCAGGACTGCTGATAAGTTATAGCAGATAAGGGAGCAACGACCTTTGAAGTAGAAGCTGCAGCAAACAGCTGAGCAGTTTGTCCTTATTCAACAACCCACAGAATTAAGTGGGTTGCAAACCATTCAGATACAAATAATTGGTGTTTTACTATACATGCACACACATATGTGACTGTTTCTGTATTTCTCAATAACCAGGAAAGGAAGTAGAAGGCTTGGAGAAGATTCTAAGCTAAGAGTAACACTGCATCCTTTACTCACTCCAGTACAATTAGGCATTAAAAAGTATGTTACTTTTTTATTTTTGTACAGATATAAAAATAAGTGTGTGCAACAGTATCTAACTTGCATTTCTGATTACCTTTTAGCTAACAACCGAATGACATTTTTCTGGCATTAATGAAGTCACAGCACACCACCTTAAAAGAAAGTAAACATTTCCCTCATTTTGGAAACTGGAAACAAGTACACTGTGACCTACCTGAAGCTCCATAATGAGTCAATTGCAGAACAAGGAAGAATAAAAAAATGTCACCCACCCTTAAGGTACCACTCCTCAGTTACAAAACAATGCACTCCCATGGTGCATACTGTGCATTCATCCTGCGCTTGTAGAATGCTTTGAAAAAGTGCAATTTCTCACCTAAATCTTCTGCTTCAAGTACATATTTATACTAGGTAGTCATGCCTGCCTCTCCTAAGTTTCTAGATGGATCAATATGTATAATTACTACTATCAGTGCAGGTACATACTTGGCTCAGCTGGTATAAATGTCCGATTGCTCCTGCACCTGTTACGCAACTTCCTCATATACTCCGATGTGTCCACCTTCAGTTTGCTAGGCAACCAACTCTTGGGAGGAGACTCCAAGCAGGATTCCTTTGCACAGCTAGCAGCAGGCTTCCCATCATCCCGGATGGATGTTGCTTCGCTTTCTGTGCTTCGTAGCTTAGGAATATCTTCCTGAAGCAGGTTAGCTTGGTGGCCACAGTTGCTCTCACTAGAGCCTCTGCAGTCTGGTAGCTGATCTGAACTAATTCTTTGTTCTTTCTAGAAAACAAAAACCAAAAGGTTTACTCACTTTTCTGAAGTGCAAGATGCTCATTTCCTGACTTTGCTAAGGTGACTCAGCTTTGGGACAAACCAGCAATGCAGCTTGCACGGTGAATGAAGTATGCTTAATATAGCTCAATTTAAATTCAAACCAAGATTCTTTTTTTTTTCTTCCTGGATTATGGCGGTATAGAACATTTGACTGATTTACAGAAAGCAGGAAACAACCTTGCAAGAAATCAGGATCACTTCCAAACTAAAGAAGAAAGCTGCATACAAATGTTTGGTGTATAGCTCAGTCTCTGATACTGAAAGGCAATGAGCATTTAGCAACCATTGCTGAAGTCAGAACCTAATGGTACTGTATAGCAATCAGGTTCAGGACCTCTGGAATTTATGTGCTAGTCCAAAGTCCATTGAAGTTAACGGGTGTCTGTCCATTCACTTCAATGGGCTTTCAATCAGGCCTTTAGAGAGCAATCATCACCACAGACAGAGCCACCCCTAGAATACAGTGAATTGGGGTGACTGCCCCAGGCCCCGTGATTTGGGGGCCTCATGCTTCGACAACCTGGCTCTGAGAGTTGCAGCAGAGGTGCTGTCTAGTGCTCGCCCGGCAGCACAGCTTGACCTGGCACCCCTGTGAGGCTGCTGCGCACAAGGCACCGCAGCTCGGGAGCCCCTTGCCACAACAGCATCCCCGACCCAGTGCAGCCCTCACCTTGGCTGCCCCATGCTGCAGGCAGCCCCCTGTGGAGGGCTACATCAGCAGCAGCACCCTCAGCACAAGTGCCAGGGCTGCTGCCTCCACCCTGCTCTAAAAGAATGTTAATGGGGTCCTGCACAGGCTGATTTGCCCCAGGCCCCGCCCTCTGGTAGGGTCAGCCCTGATCACAGAATTCAGATGACTGAACAAAGACAACTTACAGTAGACCGTTGATTTTACATTCCCTCAGTTCAGCTCTTTCCCAGTTTTGCTTGCTTCATGAACAAAAAGCGTATATTTGCTCTTGATACCTTCTTCAAGAATCTAAGAACTCTAATAATTTTTCATTTTAACTTCTTTCAAGGTTCATAGGCATTTGGATTCTGTTAGTGAAGGAAGCTTTGATACTATATTTACACTGCAGTTAATGTTTTTGATTACATTTATTTAAAATAGTTTATTTGGAAGGCCACGCTAATTAATGCGACTCATATTTTAAAGGCATAGTTTAGCATCTTAGATTACAATATACATAAAAAAATTCTGAAAATGCAAGATGCAGTAAAAGCAGCAACGGAACATACCTGTAAAATTCTGCTACTTGGACTCTGATCCTAAAAGCACTTGCAAAAGTAACTCTGCATACCTGCTTAGTCATACAAATTCGTATGGAACTACTCAAATAGAGAATGTAAATGTTCCAGGATCAGGGTTTGTGTGTGTCATTATAGACTAATAAAAAGAAAGAGACTTCAAGATTCTATTCAACACCAGAAATCAATTAGGGGCATGTGATGTCTTCTATGATGCACACAGAAGTGTCAATTTTCACCTGATCTGGCCACAGAAACCAGCTTAAAGCTGTGACCAAAAACAAGCACATGGCTGCAGACAGCTTCAAAAATGGCCGATCAGGTGAAAATCTGACCCCTGGTTACATGAGGTGTCAGATAATGACATTTCAAAATGTAGCATCTTTTGTAACTTGTGTCTGCTGAACTCCCAGCCGGTTGCTGTTTTCAGAATGGGAGGGGGAGAAAGAGATCAGAGGGAGTTCAGTCTGGGGTTTTTAACCCCCCCAACCGCCCCTCCCCCCCCAGGGTGGGGCAAGGGTATTAGAGCCCATCTGAGGTATTCACCCACCCCACCCTTCAGCACCAGCTGGGGAGCCCCAAGAACAAGCTCCCTCTGCTGCCTTTCCCCACCTCCCATTGTGAAAACAGTGAGCACTGACAAAAAAAGCCTATGGCCATTGCTCCCGGACTGCACCTAGATGCCCCTCCCCCTGGAACCAACAGTGAACTTCTGTCTGGTCTGGGGTAATGCTGTAAGTCAGAACGCTTTGCAGAAATAGTTCTGAGTTGCAGCTGGGAGCTGCACTTGGCTGCCTACACACATGCTCAGACGTGGCACAGGAGCTAATTAGAGTGGCTCCTGGGCAGCCACTCTACTTAAAAATGCAGTGTCACTCCTCCACATAAAATGGCTGCAGGATGCTTTACCTAAACTTTATTCAACAAGGTTTAATTAAAGTGCTCTGTGGCCATTTTTAAACCTGCAGGTGCTTAATATGTTTGATGCTGCAGCGTTCTAATTAGAACACAGAGCAGATTTGATTAATCAAGTCTGCTCCAATGTGTTCTAATGAGAACACCAACAAGCACATGTATGAGCAGCCATTTCTGCATGTTTATAGGCAGCCATTAAGACTACTTTACTAGATACTGTTATGAGCTTTGGATTTTAGTTGCTTCTGTTGAAGCATGAAAATACTTTAGTAAAACAGAATTACTACTTACACAGGACAGTAATAATTTTTCTGAAGAATGTGTATTACATTGATCAGAAAGATGCCCAAATCTTCTTTTCCTCTTCTCAGAATTCAGACAGCTTGCTTCCTTCCAGTCAAGAGATGTGTTTTTCAGATTTTTACTCCTTTTATCCTGGTGGTCAGCTTCCTTATTTTCTATATCAAAAGATTTAATATTTAAAAAGTCACTTAATGGGACACAGACTACTATACAATTTACTGGTGGTCATTCTTAAAGATTTTATTTTCAGCTCTCTTTCAGGATGTTTTAAATAAAAGCATGTATTAGCTTCCACAAGAGATTTTTTTCCCCAATTTTCTTGTGTACACTTATGAGATAATTGTCCCAAAATAAAACAGAGATAGAAAGAAAAATATTATAATATTAAATTAAATATTAAAGAATACATTAAATTAAAAGTGACAAACCTGAAATCTTCAGGAGCACAAAAGTTAGTAAAAGATGTAACTGAGCTAACAGCTACCTTCAGAGTAGGAGTGTTATCCTCACTATCTAATCCAAATTCTTATGTGGGTAATTCACATTTTGCCTTTCTAAACCCTCTTGCCGTTTCAGCTGGATATGGTGGTCTCCACATCCTATACATTTCCTACCACAGTTAAAAACAACATTATGAGACAATGCATATACTGCTTGCAAAGCTTTATATTGCCCTCTACTTCAGATACAGTAACTCAAGGACAAACAGGTTAAGAATTTTTTTCCCCAAACTCTAGGGACTCTCAAGCTGCATACAGACATTTGGGGAGTTCAGGACGGGTTAGATTGAGTTGAAATTGGCCGCCTGATCTAACTTAGTTTGCCCAGGTGCAGACCTCAGACTACTTAGGTTGACTGAAGTGTAAACTGTACAGAAGTTAAACCTAACTCCGAGGTGCACCTAACTTAGATTGGGTTGACCACTGTTAAACAGATCTAACTGTCCTGAACTTCTGTACAGTTCCCAGAGCAGCCCCAGGCCTGGGAAACTCAGGCACTGGCCCAGGCCCAGGCCCAGGCCCAGGCCCAAACTGTTCTTTTTCTACTCCCTCCCTGGCACTGGGCTATTTTTAAGCTCCCCAACCCCTCCCTCCAAAGGATAGCCTCCCTCAGCTGCACCACAGCCTGCTGAATCCCCATCCTGCAAGCTGGTCTCAGTGCCAGTTTTACTGGGGTTCACTACTGCTGGGAGCCAAGCAAGTCAGGGTGGGGAGAAGGGGCAAGTGGTTTGTGGCAGGGGGTTGTTGATTTGCTGGGGGTGATGGTTGTTTGCTGGGGGTCAAAGGACTAAAAATAGCCCCTGATCCCAGGGAAGACAGCCCCCAAACTGCCTCCCCTCTGTAGATCCCACAAGCCCCCCCCCAATCCAGCCAAATGCTCCCAGATCCCCTCCAATCCCCACTATGGACTCTGCCTGCCCCCACTTCCATTCCCCTCCCATTTACACTATCTGCCCTCGCAATCCCTCCCACAGACTCCACCTGCCCTCAAGATTCCCCGCTATAAATGCCATCTACTCCCAATCCCTCTGCAGACCCCACCTGCCACCCAATTCCCCCCACAGACCCTGCTTGCTCCTCCATCTCCCAACCCCTCCCCCTGCTAACTCAATCTAACATCTCCCTAACTTTCCGAAATGTCTGTACGCAGCCTAAATGTATTGTCCAAGCATCTAAATGCAAAACAACATTGCTCCTCACTACAAACCTTTCTTCTGAACATCATGTCTTCTAACGCTGATGACAATGTTATTGCTTGCAGTTTCTTCAGAAGGTTCAGTCAATTTTAAAAGACTGTCATCTGACTTTTTGGGGCGTTGTTCATACCTGTAAAAACATTAACAAGAAATTCTCCTTGATCCTGCAGTCGTATTGACTAACCAGAGTAGGATCAGACTATGGATTCCTGCTTCACTTGTAATACCGTGAAACTTGGCAGAATAGAATACAAACTAATTCAGTTTTCCCCATGGAAATACTCTGCTACAAGTATTGACATTACAGAAAAACAATGTTCTAAAAGGTGTTCAACATAAGAATATGACATTGTAAAGAAAGTGTTAGTAATTTAACTTGTGAGCAGACAAAGTAAGTACACCACTTTAAAAGGTGACTTACTGATCACAAGTGCAGATAACTTAGGCTGATCTTCTGTAACAGTTTATCTGCTCCTATCCCGTAGTAACTGAAGCTAAAATCACAGGCCCCAAACCCCACACACTGCCCAGCTGGGCAGCAGCTCCAGCCCTAACCCTGCCCAACTCCCTCCCTCCCTATGGGGACCTCAATTCCCCCCGCTTTACCTGTGGGAGCTGCTCTCCAGGCTGCCTGGAGCCACGTGCATGTACATGCACATGGTGTCCCCTGCCTAACCACCCTCCTCCTGCTCCCGACCAGCTGGAACTCTGCCAGCTCACAGAGAGCTTGCTGCAAACTGCAAAATCCATGGGTTTCTCTGCTAAAATGAGAAATCTGCATTTTAGTCCATTTTTCCCCCGTCAGAAATGGAAAACCTGGATCCCTGGTACTCAGTTTGTTAGGCAACATCCTGTACCCAACAACACGCTGCAGCCTAAATTGTATGTCAGAACTACCAAGAAGAGCAACCACATATTACAAGGCTACTAAATACATTGGGCTTGATTCTCTATTGCCTTGCATCTTAGACAGACAGATAGAGAGAGTGAAAGTTACAACCAGTCTGATCTAATAGAACATTTCACACCTTGTTGATACATAGCTCCAGACCAGCCGTTCCCAGATGGTGGGTCATGACCCCAAATGTGGTCGCAACATCAGCAACTGGGGTCACAAGATTTCTGTGCTCACAGCAGGGTGAGGGGCTGCAGTGAGGCAGAAGCAGCTCCAGGCAGAAGCTGCCTCCACAGCCCAGCAGGCAGGATCCAGTGCTGGAAGGAATGCTGCACCATTATGGCTGCCGAGGTGAGGTGCAGCACGGCATGGAGTTGTGCCCCCAGTGCTGCTGGATGGGCAGGGGGTGGCTCAGCTTGCCAGCCATGGCAATGTGGGGCTCCCTCCCGCATTAGGTCCCACCTGCTGGGCTGTGGAGCCCCAGGGGGAGGGCAGCAGGGCAGGGAGCCCCAAGCCTGCAGCAGGCAGCCTGAATCCTACCCTCCCCCCACAGGGGATCTGCTCCAGCTGTGCCACCCACAGGGGAGGGGACGGGGTGTGGGGCAGGAGCCAGGCGCAACAGTCTGCTCTGGCTGCAGCAGCTGCTGCCTCCCACAGGGGACTGCAGGCCCTGGCTCTGGAACACATGGGGAGAGTGGGGGGGGGCTGCAAGCTGGGAGGAAGAGGCACCAGCAGGGCCAGGGGGCAGCAGGTTGGGAGTGAGCATCACCAGCAGTGGGTCAGGAGGGAACGTTATTGGTAGGGCCAGGGGGCTGCAGGTTGCGACTGAGAGGCACCTCAGGGCCAAGGGGCTGTAGGTTGGGGGTAAGAGGCCATGCTGAGGAAAAATTTGGAAAGCACAGCTCTAAACACTTCTAAATAAATCAACGTTTTGCCTCTGAAACACCTTCCCCCTCTGAAAATAAAAATGCCCGGATGAGAAAAACATAAGCAACTCTGCTTCTACTTTTCCCCTGAGTGCAACACAAGCTTTCTAATTCTAACCAATTTAAAAGAATTGATGTATTTTAATTAATCTCATTCTGCATAACAAGCCCGTATTTTTCCCCGGTGGGGACTGGCAGACCAACCAGTCTCTAACATGCACTTACATATATTTTAGAAATTACGTTACATTTATTATTTACTTCCACTATACATAACAGACAGGATTTTCATTTACAACACAGCCCTTTCTCATGGCTCTGGTTAAAATGGACCTTAAAGTGAATGCATTTGCATGGTCTCCGAGGAGCTAGAGGTGTGAAGGGATGATCAGAAAAATGAAACCAAGTCACAAGAGTATCTTGGGCAGAAACATTAGAGAGAAAATGGAGATCAGAATAAAACTTGAGTCCAAGACAGACACCTCACTAGCAGAATGTTCCACCAGTATGCTTACAGCAAATGTTCTTGTCGGACTTTGTATAATATATTCAGAGAATAAGCTCACTTCCATTAAAAATGACATATGATTCCTGAAAATAGTTCTCCCTATGTTGCATATTCATCATTTTAGCATGCGCTGCAAAAAAATTCTGACATTTCTCCTCAATGCACAGGTTGATAAAGGTTTGTAAAAAATAGACAGGAAATTAATCTTTCAAAAACCAAAGAAACCTCACTATATGGGAACCACTTTCTGAAACACTGACTTGTTCACTTCAGTCCTTTTACTTAGTGCACTAACTAGAGAAGATGTGGAGAGGGGAAATGTTTACATTTGGCTCATTGAAACTAATTTCATAAAGATGTTTCCATCCCTTGCTAAAAGCTTTGGCCTCCCTCTCTTGCAATTTTCTCATTTTAATACATTTTTACCTACCACTTTAGTCTCCTTTCATAAAAGCCAAAAACGGAGTACACTTATAAACATGGCGGCACACTGCAAAACAGCAATCAGCAATTTCAAAACTGAAAAATCAGCACTTTTTTCCAACATGTGGCTTTGTGTAAAACTTACATAGTAGCTGTCTCCCAGATATTTAAATGTATATATGTTAATGGTGTTCGTTTACCTATTCTCTCAAATACAAAGAGCTATGTAAAAATGTTCAGAAACTGTCTCTAAAAATACACACAAGAATCAACATCATTCCAAAGCTATACCTAGTCACATGAGAACACACATCTCAGGCTTCCATTCACTGTCACTAATAGTTTCATAACATATTTGAAGACTAAATTCTAGTTGACCTATTTCTGTTTCTCAAAATTATCTTGGCTATAAAAGGAACAATCAGTAAGAAGAGCAGTGCCTCCATAAAGAAAAAAAATGGGTTCCGTCTGTATAATATACATATACTGATGTATATCCTATAAGCTAAAAATCAAACTTTTGTACTGCATCAAGCTAACTTGCAGATACTCAGTGTTTCTATCAGAATTTTAAGAATGAGGAAAGGAACACCATGAACCAAAGTAGTATCAGGCTCAATTCACTGAAGTATAAATCCTGTTTTAAATGTAGCTTTCCCTAAATTAATTGTTAAGGAATACTTACAGCAGCTTGGAGTAAAAGAGACTGAGATCCTTGTTAACATAAATTTTAACATTTCTAAAAGGTGAGGAATATGACCTAGGTTTCTACAGGAATTTTTAAGGATATATTAAAATTAGTTGTCCATTTACCAGACTTCTCTAGCATTTTATTTTCTTCTTCCATTTCCTTTTTGTTCTTGCTGATGTTCAGGTGTCTCTACTTTCTGCGCTGTTCTCTTAAAAAACTAATATTGCATTGCTCACTCAGAAAAAAACTAACATTAGGCAATCCTAGTCAGATGCCTTTTGCTAGGGCTGTACGAAAGAGCTCTGTTTTGTTTTGACTTCCATTTCAAAGGGACAGTAATAACAACAGGTAAGTAAGCAGCACACTAGCACTACCAGAATCTCAGGCAGCCAAACTGTGACAGAGCCTTTCTTTCCTTTCCTGCACAAGCTGCTTCTCCAGCAGCTGCCAAAGAAGTCTCCCTGCCGGCCCCAGCTCTGGGGCTTGGATGTGCCCAGGGCCTTGCATCCTTCCAGTCAGCTGACCAGCGGCAGGTGCTAGGGGTGTAGGCTGTAGCCATGTTGGTCTAAGGACATGGCACTGGCAGACAAGGTTCTTTGGGTCAAGCTGATATCTTTTAGTAGACCAACTGAATAGTTTGAGAAATGTATCTTAGCAAGCTTTCAGGTTGAAAAATCCTTCGTCAGGCTGATGAAGCACCTACAGTTGTGTGCGTGCATGCATTGTTCCTGGATGAAAGGAATAGTAAAGAAGCCAGAGGCTGACATGCAATGCAGGCAAGAAAGCCAGTCAGTAAAAATGGAAATGAAGGCGCCAGGGGGTGAGGGACAGACTGTGGTGGGAGGAGATGTTGGGGATATAGCATTGCAGGTAAAAGTGGAGAGGTACCTGGGGAGTCAGATGTCTGGCAGGTTGTAGTGTGTCAGAACTGCAATGTCTATAATGAGTCCATGAGTTTCTGTACCTACTACCTAGGAGGCTGATGAAGTGCAGTTCATAGGCTTGTCTGTGAAAAGCCGTTTGTAAATTCAAACAAGCACTGAACCTCGCTAACCTCATCATCAGAAGGCAACTTCCTACAGCCCAAAACATAGCGAACAGATCCAGACCATGCCATGACAAGACATGCAAAACCTGCCAACAACATCTCCAGTATGGAGATATCTTCATAAGACATATCTCCATCAGGGCACTAAGTGCCCCAACTGAAAATATGTAGGACACACCAAGCAACAAACGTGCGCACCAGAATGAGCACACACCGAAAATCTATCACACCCAACTACCTGTCTCCAATCTCTCAGGACTGATCCTCAAAGGGAATTTACAAATCACTTTTCACCGACAAGCCTATGAACTGCACTTCATTAACCTCCTAGGTACAGAAACTCATGGGCTCAATATAGACATTGGAATTCTGACATACTACAACCTGCCGGACATCTGACTCCCCCGGTACCTCTCCACTTTTA